>NC_056737.1:1093729400-1093806900 GCF_019279795.1 Protopterus annectens
ACAAAACAATCGGAAATATCATGACTGACACCTGGGTGGTGGTTAGAGACAGTGAACTACAAAACAATCTGAAATATCATGACTGACACCTGGGTGGTGGTTAGAGACAGTGAACTACAAAACAATCGGAAATATCATGACTGACACCTGGGTGGTGGTTAGAGACGGTAGACTACAAAACAATCGCAAATATCATGACTGACACCTGGGTGGTGGTTAGAGACGGTAGACTACAAAACAATCGGAAATATCATGACTGACACCTGGGTGGTGGTTAGAGACGGTAGACTACAAAACAATCGGAAATATCATGACTGACACCTGGGTGGTGGTTAGAGACGGTAGACTACAAAACAATCGGAAATATCATGACTGACACCTGGGTGGTGGTTAGAGACGGTAGACTACAAAACAATCGGAAATATCATGACTGACACCTGGGTGGTGGTTAGAGACGGTAGACTACAAAACAATCAGAAATATCATGACTGACTCTTTGGTGGTGGTTAGAGACAATAAATAACTGAAAAAACTCTATGACCCCATCCTTGTTTTGTTTTCAAGAGAGCCAGGATCATTAGGCACTGGGTAGATTGCAAATTCAGATGGGAGGAGGACAACATAGGAACTTACCCCATGCCTCCCTCCCTCCTTTTTTGTATTTACTGCAAATATGTGAGCAATACAGACTACTACTTTTGTCCAATACTCTGGAGAAAAAGTTTCAGCACTTGTTCTGGTAATCGCAACAGTGCTTTTCTGATATACCACGCACAGTGTAATGGCTGCATTTTGTATGTATGGAAAACTGATCAAGTTCAAAATCAGGGTAGCATACTACATGCCTGCCTTCAATGCCAGATCCTCAAAAAACAACTTAGTAAAGCACTGCCATGATTTCCCAGAAAATAGTGGTTTCCACTTCTACTTCCTAGACACTTGAAGGAAACAAAAATGCCATTCTCAAAAAAAATGGAGTTGAGCTGTCAGATCGGGCTGAACACTACCACCCACCACCACCCTGGTCTATACTCAAGTATTTCCATTAAAAGTGTGCTTGTACTCAGGAAACTAAACCATGAATCATACAGCTGAAACATACTGTTTAACTCAAGATTTGAACATAAACTGTTAATGAAGTCTAATTGCTGTTGTTAATATGAAAAAGCCAATCATGACATTTGATTTTCAAATCACTGCATCAATCTCGATAGGGTTTATCTGGTGAACAAGTACCATTGGAAACAAGCCAATTTATTTATTTTTTATTTTATCTCAAGGTGGGTAGGTGTCTAAACAGTAACTGTCATGAGTTTGAAAATACTTTTTACCTAATGATGTGCACAAACTTAAACAGTAACTTTCTGTTATTTGAAAATGTTTTCTACTACTCATTTCAGAGTTTGGCTTTCCTTTTGTTGTTGGTGAGAAAAGGGGGCCAGACATTGACCTTATAGTTTGATTGACAGCCCACACCCATACTGATTACCATCAGCATTTTATATCATCTAACCCCACCCCAGGCCCCATGGCACCACCCCCCTCTTTCAGGAGATTGGTTAACTGCCCTTTTAACTGATCCCTCCCAGTTTCCAGCCCTTTATTTAGCCAGGCGCAGAGCTATCTTATTATTAGCTATTTTATTTCCACTGTCAGCTGTTTCTCTGCATGCATCTATTGCCCCAAAAAAGAAGTCACCTAGTGTAGCTTCAAGTGGCTACTTATCTGCATATTAAAGGGCTGTCGTTCTCAGGAAGAAGAATCAGGACTGGTCGCATTAATCATGTATGGGGCCTCTTACAAACAGACAGTGTAAACGTTTTTGCTATACAAGAGAAGATTAGTCTTTCATAATCTAGTTCAGGAGATAATGAGCCCTGTAAAAATGAGCATAACCTATCATATTTCAGGGGATACAAGCATTGATAAGGACAAGTAACACTGGAAAAAGTTCTGTAATGAAGCTTTCATAATTAGCTTCAAGGAATATGAACCCCATAAAACAGATGCAGTCTCTCATAATATATGTGTTAAACAAAAAGGTTAATAACTTCTGGTGATAGCCTCATAAAAGTGGGCATTTTCAAGGATCAAAGTGTAAACCACTCTATTACATGAATCTGAAGAAGCTCAAGTGAAAGTGTTTTCTTAAATATAGTTCTGTAGTTGTAGTTCATTGTGGGTTATGTTTTGCTTAAACGTAATAAAAACCTATTAAGTAAGAATGAGGTTCCACAGGCTGCTGAGCTTGTGCTTTGGGATTGGCTCCTTGTGTTTTCATCTCCCAGATTTTCCTCCAGTCATCTTTCCTGGATCCTTCCACCGTTGTCTAATTGACATTAAATAACTGACCTGTTAAAGATAATGTATTAGAACAAGTACCCTTGTCCATATACGTGATTAACTGAATAAACTACTTGGAACATCAATAAAATGTCATTATTACTCCCACAGGGAGGGTATAGATCTGCTCATTTATATTACGCTGTCGAAAACTCAAACTGTTGACAGCGTAATCGACACGAAAATGTCAAAACCCCGAACATCGAACACACACACAAAAAAAATAAATAAACACCCAAACACAACACAAATTGCTCTATGCAGGGGGCAAGCCCCCCTGCACCCCCCACACCCCCACTACTTAAATATACCAACTCCGAGATCGCACTATATTGCAGTAAATGGAAATTTCCCCCTTACGGAGATTTCTGTTTACACGCGCGATGACTTTCACTTTCGACGTTTTGTTGCCAACAATATCAGCTTCAATATTGTCGGCCTTCGACAGGGTAAAGTAGACCAGATCTGCTAGCTAAAGTGATTTTATCTGGACAAATTCTTTGCATTCTGTTTTGTTAGGATACCAGACTTGACCTTTCTGTATTACCTCTTTTCAATGTACAATAATTGGCTAGATTGGATAGAAATCATTTTTCTCAGACACGTGCATTTAATTGAAAGTTGTGACACCAGTTGGCATAATGGTTAAGGTCTTCGCCTCCCATGCACAAGGTTCAATCCTGACCTCCGACCAATGCCTGTTTCTCCATGGGGTTTCTCCCACATCCAAAAACATGCTGAGTGTTTCCATCTGAAACTCACCAATGAATGGAGCTGTGGGCAGCAGCACAGACTCTACATGGTACCCAATATGGGGAAGAGTTGTACAGACCAACTGCTTAGGGCATCTACTGTTGTACGCAGTATGCTCAAGGTAGGAGAATGCGGATCACAAACTGCATTGCTGTGGTAGGGTAGCCACTTGACAGTGTAAAATATGGCTCTATGTGATTCAGTCAAGTTGACTAATGTCGCCAAAATGGGCATGGGTAGTTACCAGTGATAAGTGGGTTGAGGACCCAGCCTACTCTGACATATGCCAGGGGCCCTTGCTAATGGTGGGAGGAGTATATGTGCCCCTATTAGCTAGTGTGTGCCCACCATAAAGCCCAGCAGCCCTGGACCAATAAGCTACTGACAGGCTGGTGTCTAGTTGCCCAGCCTGGGTTACCTGGGATAGATAGCTCTGTTGAGCCAAAGTTGGATGTAAAACCAACCAACCTGCCAAACACGAACTGAGAATTGCTATGCTTAATATAGGTTCACTGATAGGATGCAGCTTGGAAGTGGATGATATGATGATACAGAGGAAGCTGGACATCCTATGTATCCAAGAGATGAGATGGAAGGGCAGTGAAGCAAAGGCACTTGGGTTGGGATCCAGATTGTACTACACAGGAGGGGGACAGCCAAGAAATGGTGTAGGAATTGTGGTGAGAGAGAGGGTTCAGAAGGTAGTGAGGGATATCATCAGAATTGATGACAGACTCATGGCAATCAGACACCAGTGTAATGCTAGGGCATTATTCATAATCTCAGCCTACGCCCCACAGCAGGGTTGTGATAGTGAGGAAAAGACCGCATTCAGACAGCAGTTGCAGGACCTACTAGATAAACCAGGACAGCATGAATTGGTGTTGATAATGGGTGACTTGAATGCATATATCAGGACAGACAGAACAGGATATGATGACTGCCTGGGTTCACATGGGTGGGGCAACAGGAATAAAAGGAGGAGTAGACATTCTAGACTTCTGTCTGGCAAATGACTTGATTGTAGCCAACACATGGTTCAGAAAGAGAGACAGTTACAAGATCACATACAAGAATAGCCAACATGCAGCTCAGGTAGACTTCCTCCTAGTAAGGAAAAGGCACTGGGGTAGAATTCATGATTGCAAAGTCATCCCCAGTGAAACAGTCGGCCCACATCAAAAACCACTAGTTGCCACAATCAGCTGCAAGCAGTGGTCAGAGAAGCCTCTAAGGTCAACAGAGACGAGGCTGAAGACCTGGAAGTTTACTGGAGAGAAAGTACAATAGTTCAAGGAATTACTCAGGGTTCTAGCACCCTAAAAAGGAGGAGGAAATAGGTGGAGTTGAACAAGAATGGCAGCACCTAAAAACAGCATGTGTTAGGACTACAGAAAAGATATGTGGCTGAGCCAGGTATGGAAATAAGGTACATAAGGAAAGCTGGTGGTGGAATGCAGAAGTCCAGAAAGTCATCAAAAGAAAGAAGGAATGCAGGAAGAAGTGGGAGACAGAAAAGACTGACCAGGCTAGGAAGGACTACTGGTTAGCTAACAAAGAAGCTAAGAAAGAAGTTGCAATAGCAAAAAATAGGGCATCAGAGGCAGTCTACCAATTTCTGGAAAGTAACTCAGTAAGTGGCATAAAGAAACTATATCAGGTTGCAAAGCAAAGACAGAAAAATAAAGAAGATATACATCCTTCATAACGGACGCCAGCAACCTGTTTATCAGTCCACAGGACATCAAAGGCAGATGGAAGAAGTGTTTCCAGCACCTTCTGAATAAAGAAAACCCTACAGAAGCTGTACTACCCCAGAAACAGCTTATGATGAGAGAAGAGGAGGAGTCCACCCTAGAAAAAGTAAGAACAGCCTAAAGAAAATGAAGTTGGGGCAAGCAGCAGGATCAGATGAGGTCACAGCAGATATGATAAAGATGCTGGGTGAGATAGGGGAGAAATGGCTCATGAGGGTACTAATAGCAGTGTGGAGAGAAAGGCGTATCCTAGATGACTGGAGAATAAGCATACTCATACTAGTGTACAAGAACAAAGGGGACATCCACAACTGTGTGCAGTACAGAGGCATCAAACTCCTATCACATTGCATGAAAGTTCTGGAGAGGGTGATTGATAAACAGATAGGCAGAGTAGTAGAATGTAAGATGGGAGATGAGCAGTTCGGATTGAGATCAGGATGCACCACAATTGACTCAATGTTTGCAGTGAGACAGATACTTGAGAATAAGTTAGATATGAGGAGAGAGTCCAGCTGTGTATTCCTAGACTTGGAGAAAGTATATGACAAGGTCCCAAGAAAGCTGATTTGGGCAGTACTGCAATGGTTTGAAGTCCAAGAAACATTGGTAGAATTAGTGCAGGCTATGTACAAGGACTCTGACTCAAGTACGAACAGTGTTTGGCTTCACAGAGGGGGTTCCTAGTGGGAGTGGGTGCACACCAAGGTTCAGCTCTGAGCCCACTGCTACTCATACTGGTGATGGACTACATTAGCAAACGGGTAAAGAGGGGAAAGATCAACAAAGTTGCTGTATGCAGACAATGTGGCATTACAGGCAGACTCTGAACTAGAACTTCAGCAACAGCTAGGAGAATGAAATGCAGAACTGAAGGTACATGGGATAACACTAAGCACAGAAAACATGGTGATAATGGCAGCAAATTGGGGAAATCAGAAGAAGCTGAGAATAGCGATAGAAGGGAAGATAGTGGAACAGGTAAACCGCTTCAAGCATCTGGGAGGGGTAGTTGAGGAGAAGGAAAGTCTGAATGAAGAGGTCAAAGCTAGAATCAGAGGGGCTGCAGCCAACTGGCACAGAGTGTCAGGTATAGTCTATGACAGAAGAATGCCAAAGAAGCTGAAAAGTAAGGTGTACAAGACAGTGGTGCAACCAGTACTACTGTATGGTACAGAAACCTGAGCAGTAAAGGCAGAACAGTTGAAGAAGCTAGAGGTGATGGAAATGAAGTGCCTGAGATGGGTGGTGGGATGCACACTGTGGGACTGATGAAGAAATGAGGATATAAGAGCAGAAGCCAAAGTAGCTCCAATTGCAGAAATGATCAAAGAGAACAGATTATGGTGGCCTGGATACGTGCAGAAAAGCTGAAGATTTGGGACAGACAGGAAGAAGGTAAGAGGACGCGTGGACGTCCAGCAAAGAGGTGGATGGATTGTGTGAAAGAATATCTGCAACAGTCAGGCATGAGTGTTGAAGAAGGCAGGAGTGTGGCACTAAATCTAGAGAGTTGGTGGCAGTTAACTTGATACCCTGACCCCATGTAGAAAAAATTGTAAAAAGGGGGCTGATGATGATCATGAGACACTGGCATCTTCCAGATACCCATTTAAAAAGAGAAGAATCCAATCTGAGTGACTATGACAAGAAAAATAGCCAGAGCTTTTGCAGCGGTATTAGAGACGTTTTTGAAATATTATAAAAATGTATAAACCAGAGGAATATGGAAACCCATAAATGTATTCATCTGTGCTCTTTCTTGAAGTGTTAATTATGCTAAGGTTGGAGGAAGATGAGGCTTGAAGAGTAATAGTTAAGACTGGAGGAGATAAAATGATGGTGAATAAGAAATCTGCATGGAAGTCTCCAGGATCAGATAGTGTTCCTGTGGGAGTTTAGAAATGAGGAGGGAAGAAAGTGATGAAGATCTAGAAGATTTTGTTTAGTAGTATTTTGAAAGAAGAAGCACCAGCATCGTGTAAGAAAGCTGTGGTGCCTATATAATCCAAAGACAGGAAAGATCCATCGATCCAGCTTCATATAGACCCATTTCAATTGTAAACTATGATTATGAAGTGTTTATGTCGATACTAGCTAAAAGAAAGGCACAAGTATTGCCATGACTATTGCTGTGGAAGCATCTCTGATATAATAATAAAATTAATTAGGAGGATATATGAAAGATTGCAGGCAATAATTAATGTAGGAGAGTTCATCTCTGATAAAGTTGTGTTTGAACAGAAGAATTATACAGGGGCGTCCCTTTCCCCCATGTATTTGCTTTATATTTAGAACCATTGGCAAAAAAAATAAGGGGCTCAGAAATTCAAGGATATAATTGGTATGGGAATCAAGAAAGGTTCGCTTTATTTGCAGGTGATATTATTTTGTACGTGGTACATCCAGAAAAGAACATTTTGGTGTAGTGGAATATGTTGAGACCATTTCGAGGGTTTTCAGGACATAAAATTAATAAAGATAAAACAAAGGCTACAGCTGTAAATTATGTACCCATGGACAAACTTGTTTAGCAATTCCCATATTTGAGGGGACACAAGATGAAGTATTTAGGATAATGGATTAGAAAGGCATCTACTATAGCAGCTAAGAATATGTGGGAAGCGACTAAACAAATGCTAATACAAAATCTGAGAAACTGGAAACTCTTGTTTATGGATAGTAAGATACAAGCAGTAACAACATTTTTAATTTTATATACAGTTTAGGCATATTTTTATCAATCAGAGGAGAAGTTGGGGACATAAGTTAATAAAGAGTTGAAAATAGTTAAGTGGGATAAATTGTTTCTTCCAAAAGAAGAAGGTGGTTTGATATTACCTGATTTGATTGGATATTTTGGAGCTACATGGTTAAGGCTCATATACAACACAAGCAGGTTATAATTCAAAGTGGAAAGGAATGATGATGAAGCGTAGGAGTTCAAGAAATAAGGAGACGGTGGGATTTTGGATGCAGATTCTTGAGGAGAATCACAGCAATCATACAGAATATTCTATTCATAGAGTTGCAGAAAGTATTTTAAAAACTGAGCCAACCCAAGAATGGAGGAAGGAGATTTGGCAATAGAGATGACTGCAAGTAGGAGTACAGAAAATATGTATATGAACCAAGGGATTGGGAGCAAATAACTAGCAAGGGAAATGTAATAGAGTGAAATGAGGCCAAGATGAAATTTGAACTGCACTCCCTACCAAGGACTGATATCAGAGTATAGGCAAACAGAAAGGGATAGGGAGTCCTGAGTGAAAGACCTGCCTCTGGTAGAGTTTTTTTATTGCATCTAGAGTGGAATATGCTGTTTAGAAAAGGGATAATTGGTGGGCATATATTGCATGATAGTTATAACAATCGGTCAGTGAAGGTTAGAAAACATTGGGAAGAGAGACTGGGAAAAGCAATTTACAAGGAAACAATGTCTTGCTTCCAAGTATGCATTAGGATTTTTGCTTTGAAGTGTTAGCATAGATATTTTTATACCACAACCACACCTCAAATAATTTTTCCTCAGTTAGATGGCAGATGTTGGAGGTGTGATAGGAAGAAAAGGTTTACTATTAAAATGTTGAAGGCAGGTTCAGTGAACACAGAAAGATGAACGCCAGTTGGCCAGTTTTCATGTTGCCGAATGTTAGGAGACAGAGACTAAATATCAGCGAATGCAACTGTGCATTCGCTGATATGTACTCAATGTTCTGTATAGAGATCGTGATACAGTGCAGATTGGGAAATGTATCCCTTTCCTCACTATAGTGCGATCTCAGATTTGAAATATCCATATCCACTTTGCAGGGGGTGTGGGTGGCACAGCCCCCCACAGGGGGGGTGCAGGGGGGGGATTGCCCCCCTGCTAAAACATGAATGCCAGTATAGGAGTTTAACTTATGTTTGCACCTACACTGACATAACATTCAATATTTGGCATAAATTGTCGAATCTGCTGAATTCGTTCAACAGATTTGGCATTTATGCCTAATTAATATGCAGGAAGTTGTAGGTTCCGTTCGATGTTTTATACTTTTTTTGTTGTGAACTTTGTTTTTTTTATGGTAAACCGGAAGAAAGAGGTAAATCGGAACATATTTTTGGGGAAATGTAATGAGATGGCAGATTTAAAAAATTCCCTAGAGAGTACTCTGTCAAAAAATATTTGGTAAGGAATAAGAAAAGGAAGAATTTGAAAAGGTTATTGTGTTACAGGAACGAAAAGGGTGATAGTGAGAATGACAGGGATGCTATCACACGTTCATGTGGCAGATGTAACTTGTGTAAATATATATGTACTAGTAATGTTTTCAGACATCCAGACACCAATGAGGAGTATGTATTTAGGGTGTCTGCCAATTGTCTCACCTCCAACATAGTCTATATGGCAAAATGTGATGTCTGTGATTCATTTTATATTGGCAAGACCAATCAGCCATTTAGAGATAGACGTAGAGAACACCTTTATAGTGTTAGAACTCATTCCACTTGTAATGCATTATCTAAACACGTTTTACAAATGGGGAGCATCATAGTTTTAAGTTTAGAGTTATTGAAGTCATCAAACCCAGTATTAGGGAGGGAGATATCAAGAATTTTATGGAAGGTAGGGAAGTTAACTGGATCATTGCCCTATGAGCTGATGTAGGCAAAGGACTCAATGAGAGAGCCTCAATAAAACCTTTGTTAAAAAGTAAGAAACTTAATAGATGAAATGTATATCTAAATATATATTTACATGTTTTTGGATGTATTTATCTATTTATGTCATTATTTCTATTATATATAGCACTTTAAATCATGCAGCAGATTTTAATTAACATCTTAATTAATGTATTAATGTTGCAAAGCACCCGATTGGATATGTTAAATTTAAATTTCTTTATAAACTGTTTGAAGTGTTTCTTAGCTAAAAGGTCTAAGGAAGCTATATAATGAAAGTGCTTACCAATATATTGTGCAATAAACTTTTATGGTGGATTTTATTAAGTTTGAGCTGCCTGCTGTTGCATACTGTTTGGACCAATTAATAACTGTATTTAGAATTTACGAGTAGAGGTAATGGAGCACATGCATATTGAATCAGTATGAATTCACAGTTAATAATAATGTTTTTCTTTTTCTTCTGTTTGAATGTTTTAAATGCTTGAAAGCTAGTTTTGGGGAACACATAAGTAGTGGTTTTTGTATGGTATAATTATGGTTTTGTGCATTGCATATTTTGTCTTATGAGAAGAAGAACATAAACGAATCAAAATATATTTGCAGTAGGTGTGATGTGAAAATATAATAAATTAACACTTTTAAAAGCCAAACCATTGGTTGAGTCTTGTTGTTCACACAGTACCACAAACGCTAGTTTCAGATCCTTGTACACATTTATTTTCTTAATAGAATATACCAGTTCTAACAGAGTGCATCTCTCTTTGTTGTGGAAAAAGTCAAATAATTTAACCAAAAATGTGATTATTTTTTACAGACAAATTCTGCCTTTCCCACCAAAATAACTCACACTTTAATGCTGCCTTGATGAACTTTATCAACAGTCAGTTGCCTTCAGATATAGACTGCCTCCCCACCTCCAGAAGGTAAGCAACTTTTGACTAGATATGCCTTTAAACTTTGATTGTGATCATGTGAAATTCTGACCATTTCTGCATTTCACCTTGTTTCATACAAATACAGATGTACACTTTTCCCCTGACAAGCCAAATTAATGTTCAGCTTGTTTCACACACACAAACTGATTATTTGTAGGGGTGGGGCAAACTATGTACACCTCTTTCATTTGCACACAAATGAAATAAATTCTGGCAATACCCCGATACACATTATGCCCCTTACAAGCAGGAATGGTATTTATTTGCTTTTACACACAGATTACCTCCTCAACAATCCCCCAAATAAAGCACTTGTGAAAGGGTATAACTCTGATATTTGACTTGTATCCATTGCAACAAATTCTGAATGGACCAGTGTATTTCAGCTTGTTTCTTACAAAATACTTATGCACTTCTCCTGACAAGACAGACTGACATTCAGTTGTGTTTTTCTACATACTACCTTCCCAGTCTAAAATAACCATTTTCTTTCTTGGTACTGTTTGCTTGTAATCAAGGAAAATAAATTCTAGCTACTGTAATGTATTTCAGCTTACCTAACACATTTGCACACTGCAGCTGACAACCAAGATTGGTCAGTTGCTTTCACACACAGATGGTCTCCCTTCTAAAATGACTGTTTTCTGACTAGGTACATCTCTGATGTTTGATTGTAAAAATTTGAAATAATGTCTCAATTGGTTATTTTTGACCATTTGCAGTGCCCCTCCCTGACAAGCTATATTGCCCGTCATTTAACTGTGATGAAGTAACTATAATGTCACTTACCTTAACCCCAAAGCAGCTGCTTTTTGACTGAGTGGATGCACATCTGATATTTGATGACTAGGTGTTGTGTGGTGTTGAGGAATGGAGTAGTGTTTGACCAAGTGTACCACTTGGTCAGGAGACTCAGTGTGTATGGTAACACAAATACATCCTCCTGAAATTTATCATTTGTGGTGCATGCAATCCTCAGAAGGCAGATGGAGTTGGGGAAAGTCTGCAAGATAAGCAGACCAGCCTGATCCCTAGCACCATTCTCTCACCTCTTAGGCAAACAGTTGGACTTATTAGGCTCTCTGGTCAGCATGACTGGTAGAACTCTCACCCTGGCAAAGCCTGGCTGTCATCCAAAGGAGCAATGACTGGGCCAGTTTGATGCAGGGCCTTCCCTGTGGGTAATGCAAAATAAAATCCCTCCCCAATCATCCTAGCAGCTTGCTACAAGGCAGGCAATGAGCATACAGTTTTTTTTATCTGTGGAGTGCTTAGTGCATTCCCTCTATTTACAATAATGACAGCAGTGACATGGGTAACAAGTATGACCCTATTGTCACCTAACTCACTTCCATGGTCACACAATAGATGAAAGTACAAACTAGGTTTGAGCATGAGGGTTTGTTGTGGTAAGTCTGGGACAATGAATTACCATACAACAGCACATTTTTTGTGCTTTATTGTTCATTTTTATCAAACACATACACACACACACACACACACACACACACACACACATATATATATATATATATATATATATATATATATATATATATATATAATGTATTAACCTGGCCAAAGCTTTTGACACAATTTCCCATTCAGGTGTAGTAGAAAAGCTAAGTAATCTAGGAATAAACCTCTGTATCACCCGTTGAATTGCCAACTGGTTCACAGCTAGTACACAGATAATCAAAATAGGGAGTTGCCTTCATAAAGAGACCAGTCACTAGTAGAGTCCCCCAGGGTTCTGTGCTAGGACTTCTTCTGTTTGGCATCTAATTTTCTGAAGTAAAAGCCAATACCACAGGGGTCTGGCTGACAAAGTTGATGACTGCAAGTTGGGAGCAGTCACTGAATCTCCAAATGACAGCCATCCT
This sequence comes from Protopterus annectens, assembly GCF_019279795.1. Taxonomy (NCBI): domain Eukaryota; kingdom Metazoa; phylum Chordata; order Ceratodontiformes; family Protopteridae; genus Protopterus; species Protopterus annectens. The sequence goes on from NC_056737.1 coordinate 1,093,741,743, forward strand.
GCAGGAAATTTTGTCACAAAAAAATAACTGGTACAAAATCATGGACTGAAACTAAATGCCAAAAAATATGTTATATCCTTTGGGAAGTCATCTACCCCCAGGAAACTACCACACTGACAATATGCCCCTAACAGTTGACCTTGTTCAGGATCTGGGAATTTATGTGGACATTGACCAAAGAAAGTCCTTCAGTTTTACACAGCTTATAAACAAAGGGATTGTATCTAGATCTAGGGCTGTCATTTCCCGCTTTACTTATCCCTCATTAGGACAATCATTGAATATAATGCTCCCCTTGGTATGCATCTGTCTAGACACATGCAACAACTGGAATGCCCACAGCGATACCTTACTAAAATGATACAAGGCCTAAACAACATGTTCTATATGGACTAACGCAAAGTCTTGTCACTATTCTCAGTATCCTACAGACTGCTAAGAGGTGACCTGTGTCTGGCATACAATGCATCCTCCAACCCATTTCTGATGGATTTACTGCACATCAGCAAAATGGCATCAGAAACACTCTGCCTAGGGGTCTAAATCTATTCTGCAACATCAGAAGATCTGTTTTAAGGGAAGAGGTATATCTTGCAGAAAATACCGCTACTGTTGAACAGACTTCCCATCCACATAAAACAAAGTTCACCCCTTTCCATATTCGAGCGTGACTTAGACCTATGAATGGGAAACATAAAATTTACCCCAGGACTGTACCCAGTACTACTCATGGTCAGAAGCAACTCTTAGATGCTTTATCCCATGTATGGGTCACCTGCAGTCATCTATGGTATGATTCCAGTTATTCTCATTAGGGGTATTATATAATTATCAATCATGTGATGGGTAAACCAAATCTATACCAAATGGGATAGGGTATTTTGAACACAGAAAGGGAAACTGGCTAGGCTTAAAACGGCCTGCAAGAGCAGCTAGCCTGGTACTTTCATATGAACCTATATAAATACATACATTGTTTTTAAATATCTTTATAGTTTATAGTTATATACTAGGCCAGCGACCACCATGGCCTTTATAAGCCTAGCCGTGCAATCCAACTCAACTATGTCCCTATGTACCGTGGACATTTATTAGGAGGTGGTATGTTAGGACATTTCTAGGTGTTATGTGGTGGGGTTTGTTAGAGAGAGGCAGATAGTAATGCCCAAACTATCAGAGATGCAAGGACTAGACACGAGGTGAATTAAACATGATAATTCTTAAAAAGAACAATATATGCAGCTACATTAATAATAAAGAAAACAAACCATTTAATATTTCTTGTATTATTTTCATGTAGTACACATTTTAACAATTTCCATTCACTCCAACACTAGTTAAATTGCTCAGTTCCTGCATTCACTTAAATTAGACACCTCCTGAACACTTCTGCATGTATTATTCCTACAAATTTCATTTATTTCTGTGTACTTTGTTCCTTCCCATTTCTAAAGATCCCACTTCCAGTTATTTTATCTTCTTTACAATATTCAGTACATCAGTTACAGTGAGTTTAGATTTTGAGTTTGATTTTCTAGTTAATGCTTTTTTTGTATCCAATAGCATTAAACTTAGGCCTTACTCTGTCTGTCCAATTCAGATTCTAAATCTCAATAAAAAGAATCACTTCCTTAGTTTCAACCATTTGCTCTGTCTACATTTCTAACAAACTATTCTGTTGGGAATGTTTTAAATCTGTGAGCTCATTACATTTCTAAAATACATATTCCCAGTTATCTTTTTCTTTCCCATTACACCTCCAGGGTTTGCTATCTACCATAGGATCATAGGGGGTTACTAGGCTAATGGCCCTGGGGCCCTTACAAGCCTAGCCAAGAGTTTATCCCCAAAAAGCAACCTCAATCAGCACCTGTCACCACTGTCAATGAGGGACACAGGTGGAACCCCTGGGACAAATTTGTGGTTTCCCATCCACTCATCAAGACTTTTGAAGAGGGTCAGTGACGTACCTTGTTTGACGCGTATGGGAAGTCTATTCCAGAGACAGGGCAGCCTCTGGGAGACAAACCCGTCTTTCCAGCAGGTTTTGTTAATGTCGCATATTAGATTTAGGCCTTTTGATTGGGTAATGCACGAGGAGTTACCCAATTGAAAGGCCAAAATCTAATATGAGACATTAACACAACCTGCTGGAAACCTGAGGAAAATTATCTGAAGTCTGCTTGAGGTATAAAATGCCTATGCAAAGTCTTCCAAGCATAAGTCATGAACTTTCTTGACTTTGTTGCGTACTTGTGAGTTATACAGATGCCCTCCCATTTTTCCTTTGGGAATGAGAACAGAAGGCAACATACGATCTTTCCTAACCTCCTCTGGTTGACTCATAGTTATTACGGAAAATGTTTTGTACCCTATTAGCTATTCTTTTTTAACAAGAACTTCTGTGCTAGACCCAAAACACAAAATAGAGCTACTCTTTCATTTAACAATTCCCTGCCCCTTTCTCTTTGTCTATACTGTCACTCTGTTACCTTTTCCTCTCTAGCTAGTAGCTCCCTAAACTTTCTGGTTCCTTTGCTAATTTTCTCCAGTAAATCTGAGCCCCCTCTTGCCTACTTTTTATACCCTGCTACTTGCAATCACCTACATCGGTAAAATCTCTTTCCTCCATTTCTGTATCAGCTTAGGTCTTGGAATATCTTCTGCTACTTTGAGTATAACATTCTGTGTGGTTGTTACAGTAAACTCTCAGTTAACTGGCACCCATGGGAATTGGTAGATGCCAGATAACTGTACTTTCTGGTTGCTTGAGAGTTACTATTAAAAATAGGCCTGACTAATACTGCACCCTATACTATTTGTTTGGTTTGACTTGTTCGGGAGAGAGAATTTATTCGTATCTTCCTTTTTAAAACTCTAAAAACGTAAGGTATGTTTCTGCGGGGGGGGGGGGGGACAGAAAGTGTAACACATGAAAATTGTACTCTATTTCTTCGATTTTTTTTTTTTTGTTCTGGTTGCTTGAGAGTTCTGGTTGCTTAAGTTCCAGTTAACTGAGAGTTTACTGTATTCTCTTTAAGGAACTGCATTCAAAATCCTACCCTCTTCTTACTTCTCAGACACCCCTCACCCTTTTATCTTCCCTTTCCACTTTGACTTATAACTGTCTGCTTGTGTTATGTACCCGAGCCTTAATTTCATACCTCTAAAATATCCCTTCAAGTCAAGTAATCCTAAAGCACCTTGTCCTATGGGGGGAATCTCACAATATATACTTTAGCAAATAAAATATAAAAATAAATTAATAAAGAAGTAAACCTGTTAGGGGAAATGTATCTCTTGTCAGGGGTGGCCTAGGATTACTGATAGTTAAGTGAAATGCTAAAAGTCGAGTAGCAGGCAAATGCAAATTGAGGAAATGAAACCATGATGGCAGGATGAAGCTCATTAGTAGTCTGTAGCTTTAATTATTAGTGACATACGTACAGTTTTTGTATTATAAGGGTTACTAAACCATGGCTGTAAAAATATGATTTGGTAAATTGTAAAAATATGTCCCTCTTTAATAGACCTCTTGATTTTGCATTGAGATGTAAAAGATTGACTACCACTCCAAAAAGGTCATTTTTAGGTTCATAGATTAGTAGTGGTGCTGCGGTAGCGTTGTCGCCTCACATTCAGATGCTGTCTGGTTCGATTCTCAGCTAGAGCGTCTTCTGCGTGGAGACATGTGTGAATGGGCGTACCTTCGTTGAAGGTTGTGTGTCAGGGCTGGTAACTCTGCATGTAAAAATCAACTACCAGTCATTAGCGGACCGGAGTTCCGCTGTGGCGACCCCTAACCGGGAAAAGCCGAAAGACACAACAACAACATCCTGGTATCAGTAGTAAAATGTCTCTCTATTTATTTTTTAAGCAGAGGCACTCTACGTGTAATAACAGTACTTCTGTCTTCAGGGGAGACCTGAGGATGGTATGCATACTGACTAGGAGAAATTTGGTGAGGGCACCAAGGGAACTTCACCTGCTGTCTTGGTGAGTGTTGTGGCATCTTTTACATCCACCTAAACTTAAGCTACCAGCAACTCAAGCAGATGTGTCCTTTGCTTAATCACCCATGCTAAGTATGGCATACTTAGGACCGTAGCACTCCCGTTATGCGGTAGTGCAGTGCAGACCTCTCAACTGTCCCCAATTTTAAGGAACTTGATTTACCCTTGCACATGATGTACCTATTTTTAAAGATATGTATGCCTGTTGTGCAAATAGAAGCCCAGCCATCTGATTTTCCAATGCCAAAGACAAGTGTGCTACTTGTTAAACCAGAGATACTTCTTGTTTCTAGAACTGGGGAAGCAAGTACATCATTCTTTGCTATTGATAAAAGAAATATTTTAACTCATTAGTCAATAGTGACTGCTCTAGCCGTTTCTCTATGATCATCCTAGTAACTTCTCTAGGTGTCTAGTATTGCCTTTTCATATTTACATTAATAATTTCAGAACCATGCTATATAGGTTCATAGGTTCATAGGTTTATACTAGGCTATCTGCCCTAAGGCATTTATATAAGCCTATAGCCAATTTTTTTTACATCTTTTCTTCATGAAATGAAAAAATACTGTGCCCATTTGTTTTGCCTGTGCCTCTGTCCAGCAGTGACACAGAGATGATTCAACCTAAACTCCGATCTCCATCCCACAGTCTCTCTAGATCTCTGACAGTTGAGGGTCTTTCTAACCACTTTAGCAATGTGAGTGTCAAAGAAAGGCCCACTCTGGGTCCCCGTCCCCAGGTCCCTGATAACCTCTTCTGATGGCTTAGATTGCCACCTATATGGTAGCTTATATATAAGCAATTGAAATATTTCATCTTAAAGCTTACATGATGGGTACTACAACTGGATTGGTTTTTGATGTCTACAGCAAAAGAGATATTAAATGTTATTTATAATACTATTTATTTATATTGTCATACTTTTAATATTTCTCTAAGTATTTTAACAGCCAAGCAGTACACGTAGAACTGCTGAGTCTCATGGGAAAGCTCAGAGCTAGATGAACAAAATCCTGTTCCCAGTGTATTTAGCTTGTATGGTTACAGAGATATGGTAAGCTGTTTAAAAACATTATAAAATTAATATTTGCTGTGTTTTTGTGATTTATAAAAATCCACCTAAAGATATAGAAACTGAAGAATGTAATCACTGCAAAAATAGGTTTACACTGAACAGTTTGCCGTTTACATAGTAATCAGTTATCGTTCCAGAGACCTGAGCATTTACTTGAACTGTGAGTATACAATCAAAAGGCACAGAATGCTACTGTTGGAAGTTAGAGTACAACATGTCTGAGCTGCATTGGAGGGAATGAGTTTCCCAGGGCGGAGTTTGCAGCTCATATGATTAAAAACTATGATGAATACATGTCAGATACAGGTGCCGTGTGTGAGAAACAACTGAAAACATAAAATACTAGGTTTGTGACCTGTCTAAAAGTGAAGGCTCTCCCTGAAGGATACATAAGAACAAGAAGTCATTCAGGAGACAAGAATCAACTTTAGTTCGAGTCATTTATTCTGACATTTAATTGGAAAATTACACAAAATAGCAATATGTTAGGAAGTTAAGCTCAGTGAAGGAAAACTAAAAGTTATACTTTATAATGCATTAGTCTGTCTTAGCATGCAGTCTGTGCAAGATGTTTTGGTTAAAACAATATGTATGCTTGCTTATTTATTTCTCTTCACACTGTTCAAAGCACCAGGCCTTGTAGTCACCATCTGTCCCTGTTTTGTGCTACCTTTGCACACTGTTCTTTGCAGATTGTTCTTAGTTCTGCATTGAATGCTCACTTCTACATCATAGCTGGTTTTACTGTTTTTCATTTACCTTGCTGGTTCCAGTCCAACGCATATTGAGGGATGCTATTCATTCTCCTACTGAATATGTCCAAACCCTCCCCATTCCTGAATCAGAAAAGAGCCCTGTGGCCCATTCCTGCCAGAGAATCCCAATTGGCCCTGTGTTCTCTGGTATATCATGTGACTGGGAGCAGGTCAGCTTGCTGATCCTGGGGTGTCCTAACCTATCTTCTCCCCTTGAGAGCACCCTTCCTGCCATGCAGCTCCACCAAACCCTACCATTGCTGCCTCTCAACGGGAAGTGGTTCTTGGCTATCTGTCCACAGTGAGAGTGCATTGTCAGCTGCCTCAAAGTCTACTATGTAGCACCTAGCACTCCTGTGAGGATGACCAGTAGCAGCAGCCACTCACTCCCAAACCCCCTACTCCAGGGCAGATCATACATGCACCCGAGCCACTAATCAAACTAGGTTCACTTACAGCATCATTAAAGCGTTACCGCTGCATGCCATAAAACTAGCTAACATCATACGTTTCCTGGCTTTGCTTGGGAGTGATAAGAGCTGTATTTCTTACCAGCACTCCCAGTTGCTTACATCTTCTTACTTAGGGGGCATAACAATATAAATTACCTTTGACTTTTGCGATACCTTCTCCTTTTTCCACATTTACTGCAGTAATACCAAGATCTGCTTTCAGGACTTCGGGTAGGATGTTATTAGGTCTTGGTGCTTTCCTGCTGTTGACCTGTTTTAATTGCTTGAATGATTTCATCTCTTGTAATAGATCCCAAGATGATGTTCTGGGGCTCCTCCTTACACAGTAGTTGGAGGATTGCCTGCTGGTGTACTGTTGAACAGGTTATTGAAATCTTCCTTCTGTCAAGCCAACTAGTCAGCTGGTTTGCCAGGAAAGCTGCCATTGCTTCCCTTTACAGCTCTGTTTGTATTAATCTTCCTGCCACAGACTTTCTGGTGACTTCATACAGCTTCTTCATATCATTTTTCCCTGCAGCTTCTGCTTCTGTTGCAAGACTGTCCATCAGTTCTCTCGTACCTCTCCAGGTGCATTTGCATTTGTTGACTTCAGTGTTCTTTGTTTTGTATTTCTGCCAGAGGTGTTTTTTCTGGGTTGTGGTTCTTGTCTGATTGTTTGATGACTCTACACCATTTCATGTTTTCTGTGGTGGTATTTGAACCCATCTTCTAGAACTGCTAAAGTTTGGAATCTGTTACTGAGAGTGATGGCAAATTCCTTTTGCTGTATTGTTCCGAGTCAGAGATATCAGACCTCGTGTGTCTCAGTAGGTCAGTGCTCCCATTGTGATTGTTCTAAACTTTCATCTTTCTCATTACTAAGACATAAGTTGATTCTGTATCAGTACCCCCTCTGACATTTTAAGAGGCCTACTCCACTGCTGTGAAATCATCAGGTGGTCAGTCTGGTTTTCTATAGCCAGGTCAGGGGATATTTAGATCACCTTCTGTGTTTTGCATTGTGGGATGACCGTGCTACCAACGAGTACACCAGTTTCTTTGCAGATATCTTCCCAGGCCTTCCTTCCCCATAATGTGTTCTCTGTGGGTATTGTTGTTTCCCACCTTGCTGTTAAAGTCACCCATAATAATGCCAATGTTCTTCTTAGGAATTCTAGCTCATGCCCACTGTAGCTGTTCAAAGAATTTCTTACGCCTCTTGACTTGCAGCAGTGCATAACACTGTACAGTTATCACATTTGGGAATTCTGAATGGAATCTAGTTGTCAGAATTGTTTAACTGGTTGGATCCTATTTCATTAGACTTTTACTTGTTTTCTTAGTCAGCAACAGCTCCACTCCATTCCTCCAGTTGTTTGGTTGGTGTTTTCTTTTGGTGGACCATAATACAGCAGGATGTTCCAAGGTACAAAGTTTACTTGACTAGACATTGCCCAGCATATTTCAAGTCAGGCCTATATTTGTTCACATCTACTTATTTTAGTTATCTGGATGATCCATTGTGTCTTGCAGTTTTTTTAAGGAGACCTAGATGGCAGTTTCTGTGATGTACAGATGTAACCAGGATGCTGGAAGAAACTCCCCAAGCCTTTGAACGAGTGTTTTTTGATTTTCAGTGTTTTCCCGAGTTACCACCAGGGCAAGGAAATGGAATCTCAGTTCAATAATTCCACATTTGTGCAGGGGCTATGTTGGCTTTCTCATTCCAAGTTCTGAATTATATAATGGTGGTTATGGAATTTAATAATGGAATCTCAGTTCAATAATTCCACATTTGTGCAGGGGCTATGTTTGTTCCAAGTCTTCCAAGTTCTAGATATATTAATGGTGATTATGGAATTTATTATGCTGCTGCCACAAGTACAATTAAAAACTCAAATGTCATGTGACCAAACAACATACCTAGTGATTTCCTACAAAGAAATTAAGGGAAAAAATAAAACCCTAGTAGTCATGTTAAATAAAAAATCTCCGCATGAAAACAAATACCTAAGCTATCAGGCTGTAACAATTTTGGAACCATCAGCCTGACAAGTTAATTTATGTGAAACTGTGGTAAGACGTACACTGGAATGTATTTGAAATGATAGGCGGGACCTGTTACTGTCAGATACACAACATTATGTGACTGGTAAGGGGAAGACTTGGCTTTTGAATTTTGTTGCTTTTTTATTAAGTGATAACAATAGCTTTTGATGAAGGTTTACAGTGCAGACAGCCATACCTTGACCTTGCTAATGCTTTGGACAGAAGGCTGTCAACCAGCCAAGACTAGCACCAGAATAATTACTAGCAAATGGGAATCAAAGTCTAAACCAATTGTATTTGAAGTATTGAATATTGCAACAGAGAACTGGAAGCGTGATCTTTAGAAAAGGGTAAGAACAAATTGCATAGAAAAAGTGGAAATTGTGGGAACAATACATGCAAAATAACGGTTTGGAGAAAGAGGAATGAGTTGGAAAAGCAGAAATTGAGCAATTTATGTAAAGAACACATTTGTTGTATAATGTTTGTAACTGGAACATGTTAATTTGATTTGTTTTCTTTATATAAATGTATGTTTGCCTATGTCTTAAGTGATAGGTGTTTAAAAAAATCAGCACCAGCATCTGCTACAGGTTGCAGTCACTAAACCCTCACATATATGGCACCTGGAAGTGCGCCCTACGTGGGGGAAATAACTCGAGTGTTGATGTATATGGCTGCTATGTAAGGTAACGTCATTGTGTTGACAACATATAAGAGTATGATGTGTACTCCTGTAATTTTGGTGAGTGCTAACATGCAGACTACAACCTCTGTGAAACTCAGCCTGTGCTGTCCTCAAAGCTCAACACAGGTAGGATGCATTTTGTATCCCTGTGTGCTGTTTGTCCCTTACACTTAGATGTGCTCATATTGTTGGCATATGAACAGCATCCCTTACTTCCTGTCACCATAAGTATTGTATCTGCCATGGTAAATGTTCAGCCTGCATGTGACAGCTGTTATGATGTGCCTCATGTTGGCATTGGAGTGCAACCAGCAGGGAATTTGGCTGGCTACTGTTAACCAGGTTGATATTGGCCATATCACAGGCAGTCTGCTAACATGCTTCTCTTTTGAGACTGTTCCACATAAGGGAATATGACAAAGTAAAAGCATTAAGTCATAATCCGTACACAATTCAATTTTATTATTTATTTTATTTTTTATTTATTTGACATTTGTTTACCGGGGTGTTTGACTGGGTCTACAGAACCCATTTTCAGCAGAGGCCCAGGGAGAAAAGCTCCACATACAGTACAATACAAATACAGTAAAATCCAATACAGTACAAATCACATTAGAAATACCATACAAAATAAGTTGAAAGAACAAACTGCTGCAAGATGTTGCAATATATTACTATACATCTAGACAATTCTATACAGTTAAAACACTACAGACAATAATAGTCACTCTCACCATACATGATGTAGACATTGTCCAAAAAAGTAATACGTAGGTAGTGCATTGTGTGACATTGACTGTAATAGTACATGCAAAATAGAATGTTAGTTTCAGTTGGGAAAATAGCAGCCAGAAAGTTAGTGATGCAGATAGATAGCGAGACACAGTTAAGAAGAATAGAAGCAATACAGCCTGAGCAGTAGCTTAAGGGATATGGTATAGGTTCATAGGTAGGTACTAGGCTATTGGCCCTAGGGCCTATACAAGCCTAGCCAAAAAGGTACCCTAGCTTTCGCCACCCAAGAAAATTATTTTCCTGTGCCCCTGGCAAGCAGAACCACAGAAGTGATCCCCGGGGTGAATTTCTTATTACCCATCCAATCATCAAGATTTTTCTTGAAGAGTGCTAATGAGGAGCTCTGTTTGACATAGATAGGTAGTCTGTTTCAGAGTATGGGAAGTCTCTGGGACAGGAATCTATCCCTCCAGCATGTTCTGTTTATTGTGGTGACAAGGTTTAGGTCCCTAGAGCGTGTAGCTCTGAGGGATTGGGATTTCTTTAAGTGGAGCATGTCCAACAGTTCTGGGTTTGACATAGCTTTGGTTGTTAGGCAGAGATCGCCTCTGAGTAGGCGATATGCGACAGAGTAAAGCTGGAGTTTTTTTAGTCGGTCTGCGTAGGGCATCTGTTTGAGGCCAGTAATCCTCTTTGTGAGGTATTTCTGTGGCCTTTCCAGTTGTTGTAGATGTCTTGTGAGGTACATACCAAAAGGGGCATTGTACTCTATAATGGGTCTAATGAGTGATGAGTAGAGGGGAACAATGACCTCTTTTTTTCTGGATGAGAAACCTTTTATGATCAGGTGTGCCACACAGAAGGATTTCCTGACCCCTGTGGCAATGTGATTATCAAAGGAGAGACTACTGTCCACCTGTGTCCCAAGGTCTCTTATCACACTTTCGGTGTTAAGTAGCCTACTGCCTATGTGGTAGTTCATGGGTACAGAGTTTTACAAAAGGGGATGACAATGCACTTTTTGGCATTGAGCTTGAGACCATGGCTTTGACACCAGGCATCTGCCTCAGTGAGGCCCTTTTGTAGGATGTCCACATCATTAGGAGTTTTGATTATGGCTCCTAGTTTGCAGTCATCTGCAAATTTAGTTAGCCAAAGACCTTCTGTGTTAGCCTGTACTTCAGAGAAGTAGATACCAAACAGGAGAGGACCCAGGACTGAACCCTGTAGTACTCCACTTGTCACTGGTCTGAAGTCTGATTTGGAGTCTGCTACTTTCACAGTGTGGGTTCTGTCAGTAAGCCAGTTGGCAACCCATCTTGTGACATAGGGATTTATACCTAGTTTAGTGAGGTTATTCCAGAGTGGGGGATGGTGTCGAACGCCTTGGGGAGATCTAGATAGGCTGTGTGAACCACCTTACCCTCATCTATGGCTTTGGTGACTGCTTCAAAGAAGTCTATCAGGTTTAGGAGACATGATCTGCCTTTTACAAACCCAAACTGTGTGGGGTCCAGAGTTTGGAGATCTCCAATGTCTTTGTTTATGAGTTCCATGATGATACATTCCATGGCCTTGCAGACCAGGCTCATCAGGGTAATGGGGAGGTAGTTCCTGGGGTCTGTTGTGGCCCCCCCTTGTGGAGTGGGATAACCATTGTGGTGCGCCATTCAATGGGCACAAAGCCTGAGGTGAGGCTGTGACTGAACATGGTACTTAGGTGGGGTGCCAGTTTATTCTGTAGTTCGCGTAGAAGGCAGCCTGGGATGTTGTCAGGTCCCATGGATGCTGTGTTCTTGGCTTTGGAGAGTGAGGTTTTTACCTGTATAGCCTTGATTATAGGAACTTTGCATTCTTCCGGTATAAAGATGGGCCCTTTACGGGGTGAGAAGGGGGGTAAAGTTAGCACTGAACCTATCTGCCAGGACATTGGCAATATCAGTTGGTTCTGTATATTTAGTGTCAATGTGCTGTAACTCACAGCAGATCCAAGTGTTGAAATTGAGATTCTTGACATAGCTATAGAATGCTATGTGGCTGTCTTTAGAATCAGTGGTGATTTTGTTTTCATAACTAGCTTTGGATGATTTTATGAGGGATCTCAGCTTCTTACTGAGGCTGACCAGGGAGTTCCTCCAATCATGGGATTTTACTCTTTTTTGCAACAGTTTCTTTCTTCTGTTGTAGAGTTTGTTTATGGCAGAAGACCACCAGATTGGCTTCCTTTTTTTGAAGGATAGCATCTTGGTTCTGTTAGGGATAGCATGATCCATGCTCTTGTGTAAGTGCTTATAAAGTGTATTTGTGTAGGATTCAGCAGTTGTACAGCTGCATGGGTGTTGTGAAGGTTGCCACTTCTGTCTTAAGATGCGTGAAGTTGGCTTTGGAGAAATTCTTTATGGTTGTTTTCCTAATGGGGGTGTAAGAGCGGGATGTGGATGTCTAGGGTGATTAGCTTGTGGTTGGATCTGACCAATGAGGAGCTGAGCTCTGGTGTGGATAGAAACAGAGAAGGAGTTGGAAGAGCCTTAGGATCTTGCAGACTGTGAGGGATTGAAATGTGACAGAAGAGGAAGACCTGAGCATTAGGCAGGTTTTATGCAGGAGCAGAGCCATGTATTTTTGAGATGATTTGTTAAAGAGGCTTTGAAATGGGTTTGGCCAGGCATAGACCTGGTAGCTAGAGGTAGTGAATTCCAAAGTATAGAGACAGAGTATGAATGTAGAGAGTGACCAGGTTTTCTTGTGGGTTTTGAGATAGCTAAGAGATTTTTGTCTTCTGATCGTAGGGATCGATTTTGTGCGTAAGATGTGACTAGACTGGTTAGTGCAGGGCAGGCAGTAGGCTTGAAAATAAGGCTGTGTAAAGTGGAAAGCTAGTTGTTTGGGAAGTTCAAGCCAGTTTAATTCTAGGAGTGGTTTACAGTGGTGTGTGTGTGATATTTAGAGTTTGTGGCAAACTTTGCAACTTTGTTGTAGTGCTGTTCCAACTTGCTTACAGTAGAATTTTGTAAGTTAGTTAAGATAGGGGCACCATAAAGAAGGGAAGGACATAAAAGGGTTTTTGCAAGGGTAGTTTTGGTTGCTGCAGTAAAGAAATGTTTGTTTCTATATAAGAGTCCCTGTTTTTATGAGTTTTCTTTATATTTTGCTGTATATGGGGGGTCAAATGAAAGTTTATTGTCAATGATAACACCTAGAAGTTTGGTTTCCTGCACTGTTTCAATGACAGCATTGACAGATGCAAGGATGTTGAAATGATCAGTGACAGGGGAGGTATTTTTGGGATGAAAGAGTACTAGTTTTGTCTTCTTTGGATTAAGAAAGAGTTGGGCATTTCTTAGCCAGGATTCAACTGCAGTAAAGGACTGTTGAGTTTTTGAAAGTAGTTCTGGGAGTGATTGAGCAGTGCAGATTATGGTGGAATCATCAGCATACTGAATGAGGGTGCAAGGGTGAGAGGCAGTGTGAAGGTTGTTTGTGAAAATGTTGAAGAGTAGGAATCCAAGGATGGAGCCTTGGGGGACTCCAGTAGGGTTGTGGAGGAAGAGCGAGAGTTCATTGGACTATTTCACTGCTTGTTTATGATCCTTGAGGTAGCTCTGAAACCATTTAACTGTGTTAATGTGAGAAGCCTAGGTTAGACAGTGTGTTCAAAAGTAAGGGGTGAGACAGTGTGTCAAAGGCCTTGGAGTGATCAAGGAATACTGAGGCTGTGTAGCATCCTGCATCTCTGGCCTTGTTCACGGTGTCTGTAAAAAATAACAGGGCTGTAGCTGTGCTGTGTCTTGGTCAGAAGCCATGTTGGGGTTTGGTTAAAAGGTTTTGTAATAGATACTGCATTACCCGCTGATGGATGCCTCTCTCGAGAATTTTGGATATGGGTGACAAGATGGATATAGGACAAAAAAATGGATGGATCAAAAGAGTTGCCTCCTTTGTGGATGGGGATGATGTGAGATTGTTTCCATATAACAGGTACTTCTGATTCAGATAAAGACTTATTTATAAGGATACTGATTGGGTAGGTGACTGAGTTAGCAGCCAGTTTGAGGTAGTATGGGGGGAGATTATCAGCTGAGGTAGAGCAGGGTTTTAGTTTTTGTAGCAGTTTCTTAATGGTGTCAGGGGCTATGGGCTGAAATGAGAATGGGGTTTGTATAACATTTTGGTGAGTATGGGGGTTAGTAATGACAGGGTTAGAAGTAGTTGATGGTCTGGGGTTGGTGTCTGAATAGGTTGAAGGGTGGGCGGGGTCCAGCATTAGGGGAGTTAGTTAGTAGGTCTGAAATTGATTTTATGAAGTGCTTGTTAAAGTTTTTGGCTATTTGTGATGGAGGGGTGTCTGGTGATGGAAGGGTGTGCTCTCCATTTCTTCCAGGGTTAAGTAGAGAAGATATGAAGTGCCAAAATTGGGGTTGATTTTATGCTGGAGTTGAAGCTGGGAATAATATGACTTCTTATCTCTGTTGATTAGTTTTGTCATTTTGTTACGTAGTGTTTTTAAATTAACATGACTTTGTTCATTTTTGTTTTGTTTTCAGGTTGACCAGGCTAGGTCCGTGTGCTTCATCAGGTGTTTACACTCCTTAGAGAGCCATGGTGCTTCATCAGGTGTTTACATTCCTTAGAGAGCCGTGGTGCTTCATCAGGTGTTTACATTCCTTAGAGAGTCATGGTGCTGAGTTCTTTTTGATTCTTTTCATATGAATGGAAGCTGGGGTATTAAGCATGTGAAGGAAGGTGTTATTAAAGTATAGTACAGCATCATTAAGGGGTAGTTGTCTAAGGGGTGTCCAGTCTACTTCCTGTAGGAGATTGTTGAATTTATGCTGACAAAAATTAGTTGAGGTCCTAACCGATTTTATAATGTGTACTCTTAGTTGTTGGGAGTTTGTTCTAAGGGAATAAGCTGGTAGATGATTGCTCAGGGAGTTAGACAGTGTACCAGAAGAGGGGTAATTGGCAGGGTGGGATACTAGAACAAAGTCTAAGGTGGCTTGGCAGGTAAGAGCTTTGCTGTATCTTGTTGGAGTATTGATAACCTGGGAAAAAACATACAGATTTATACTATTTGTGGGGGAGTCAGATGATATGGTTTGCCAATCTATATTTACGTTTCCTAATATTATTGTTTCAAAGTTTATTGTTTGGGATGTCCAGGATTAAATATTTTCCAACACTGGTATATTGTTACCTGGTGGGATATATATTACTATTATGCAAATTCTTTTTAATATATTGAGGTTCAAAAAGGAGATTAGTACCTCAGCATTGGAAAGCGTGGGTATATTACTGGTGTTGGGTGTGATGTTGAGTGTAGAGGAATATAGAAGTGCTATCACTCCCCCTTTTTTTAGATCTATCTGTTCTGGTTATTGCAAAGCTTGGAAGTATTATTTACAGGTCTTTTACATTGGGGTGTAACCATGTTTCTGTAAGGGCTAGTATGTCAGGTTTATTTTGATCAATCCAGGCATGCAATGGGGCTATTTTATTACATATACTTCTAAGGTTCAGTGTAAGTACGTTTACATTTTTGAGGTTACTCTTTTGGTTAGGATTAGTAGGTGGGCCAGGGTTAGGATGTATCTCTCCACATTTGAGTAGGTAGGAAATGAGGAAGGAGTACCATGGTAAGTGTTTTTTATCCCTAGGTGAGGGTACTGGTGTCAAGTGTGGTTTTGTAGGAGGTAAGGAGGCCAGTTTGTGGCTTGAATAATATGGGAGGGTATAGGGGAAAAGCTGAGAGGAGATATGTGAGAAGCTGTGTTGTTTGTTGGGGGTGATGGTTGGAGGAGGTTGTTGATGTGTATTGATGTGTGGGGCTAAGCAAGGATATAGCTGTAGCGAGGTTGAGAATTAAGACTAAAGAAGCTAGGCAGGTCAGGAGGAGCATGTCAACTGTGATAGTGGGTTTAACAATAGTAAAAGTGGTATTTATGTGTTAGAATATAATAACAGGTATAAACAGAAATTTTGTTATCTAGTGATGTGTGCAGCTGAAGGTAAGGTTGGAAATATTTTAACTTCAGGGTGGGCTTTGACAATGTGGTTAGGTGCTTTGCCCTGTGGTTTGTGAAAAGGAGGCTGCGGGATATGTGACTGGTCAGTAGTACAATTATGGCGCAATATTAGTTTGCGTATAATAGAAGAGAAGGTGGTAAGCCTGGAGTTAATGTAAGTTTGAGGTGGTGATAGTATTGTATATAAGATGCAAAGAATTATAGTAGGGGAGATGAGAATTCAAGCTGATGGATGTAAGGGGAAGCAGATACGTTTGGTTAAATAAAAGTAGGTACGGTGTCAATGAAATGTGGATGTGGACAAAGTAGAGTTGTATATAACTGGATCAGAGAAATGAGGGGGAGTGAATTGCTTGGGATACGAGTAGAGGTGCACAAGTTAATAAGGATTTCTTGATGGTGGAACTAGACAGGTACAGTACTATTTGTCTATACTCATCCACATTAAGTAACGTTTGGCAAACAAGAGTAGTGCACTATATTTCACAGTTGTGCATTTCACCTTTCTAGCTTTTAAACAGGACAATAAGAAAGCTTACTAGAGATATTTGTAGATATGCAAGTTTGTGATTACTAAGAACAAAAATGGTGGCTTCCACAGTATGGAGGGAGAGAAAGAAAGAATAAGATAACGAGATGTGTTTGCATGCAAATATAGGGTTACTGACATGTAGGTTTACAGATGTTAGAGAGACAGGGAGCACGCCTATCTGTTAGATCCCATCTTTGCTATACAATATACAGTCTGTACCTACTATTTAAGCACTTAGAAAAAGGCAGCCAGCTAGAGTGTGTAGCATATATGAAAAAAGCAGCAGCAGCCTTAGTCAATGACAAAACTCTTTACTTAGGGTCATAGATTAGTACTAGGCTAACTGCCCTTGAGAACCATTTTAAGCCTAGCCAATTATCCCCTGTGAGATTCAAACCCTGTACCTTGTGTTTGTAAGGCAAACACCTTAACCATTAGGCCATTGTCTTGATAGCATTTACAGCAACTTTCTCAAAGGCACTCATAACCAGTTTAGGTGCTAAAGTTGTCATAACGAGCACACAAATTGCATATACAGTCCTAAAAAGTGTTGTAACACACCTCAGACTTCGATGGTAGGATACCATAAAGGACAGGAATTACCTTACTAACACCCTTTACATCAAGCTTACAGTGGATAGTGTATATATGTTTACACACTGCAGTGCTAACTGGAAAGATTCCATCTACTAGTATATACTGTGACGCACACAGCATTTGTAAATTACTCTCCGTAGTGACAACTACACAATTTCCAGCTGGACAGGCATCCCTGGTGTGTTCCACAATATGTACACAATTTTTAAGTGGAAAGTTAGCAGCAGTTAACTCAGCCAACGTTTGTATGTCTCCAATTATGGTTTTCCTTTTTATTTGCTTTACTCTACTCACTGCTTGCTTTAGAGCTAATGTGTTAGGTAATGCGTTAGCAACACAGGTTGGTGTCTCTGATAAAATCTCTGAGACAACCTTACAGGGATCTTCAATGGATACCTCAGCCCTTCTCTTTAGTATATCTCATACTTCATAGACAGCTGTTTTTACACTATCAGGACCATGGAAATGAGCTGTGCTTTTCACTGGTTTATAGCTGTCCCCAGTTAGAGTTGTGATGCACCTTCCTCTACACTTATCCTTTAATTTTCTGTGGCAACACCAATAAGTTCTGTCATTCACAGTTCGCTCATGCATGTATTGATATCCTTCCATGCATAACATATCCTTCCCCTTCTGACTACGGACAGTACTGTAAATATTACCAAGCTGTCCTTGCACAAATGCTGGTTCCTGCTGGGTGTCACAACTTGCACTACAAGGAAAGGCATAATTTATATGGTCACAGTGTCAACATTTCTGTGCTATGTCAGTTATATTGGTCCATAACGTATTACATCGCCTTACCTTGACATTGTAAGCCCTATGTACCGTGCTGGAGTGTTGCTCTACGGTACTCTGCAAATAGAAACTCTCACGGATTAACAATTGCCTACAATATCCAGTAACTGTGTTGTTCATGCAAACATAAAATCAGGTATTACAATAGAAGCCTTCAGTAGGAGCGACAGAAATATATATATTCATAACATAAACATATGCAGTGCAGATTAGCAGGGAGGAAACAAAGTAACAAACACTTAGCCAGATGGCAACAGACTTACTTGATGTAACTGTAGTACAAACAGCACAAAATAAAAATTGTTTTACAGTAGGATTCAGTGAAACTAACAGCCAGTAGACACTTGTTTATATAATTGCTACACTTTAACAGCAGAAATACAACATTTAGCTGCTATTACTGAAACCTAGAGTAAAAGGTCAGTAGAAACATGCTGATATATTTACTACACATTAACAGCAAAAGACACAACACTTAGCCAGAGTTAAACACAGTGAAATCTTAGTTGTATTTTTCCAGTACGAGGTTTAACCAAAATGAAATAAACCATAACTGTTAAGATAATATAAGAATCCAGTGTACCTTCTTGTAGACTGAAGTAGCTGGATGGACTCAGAGTTTGGAGCCACAAAGGCAAAAAAATAGTGGGAGACCCAGCTGAGAAGCAGAGAGGGCCAGTCAGTTCCTTCAGTGGAAAGCAGTTACCGCCCCCCCCGCAGATGGTTTACCATCATATGCAATCAGTGAGGTAGAATGCTCCTAAATACAAAGACAAAGTGACTGACCTCTAAAAACTTGACTTGAGTCACAGCATCTAATTTTATAGTTATGGGCTTTTCAATGTCTTTTCCAGGGATCTATTACACAGATAAGAGTAAAATATGCTGAATTGTTAATGTAGCTTCACCTTCAGCAGTAAAAGGCCTATGAATAAGTGGGGGTGGGGATATCTTTCCAGCAGATTCAACACTACAAACAGAACACACCTAGTGCATAACTTAACAAATTAAATTATTAGTCTGAGTCTATGAATTTGTCTTACATACATTTAACTCGGTGTATTTATTCCTTGTGAAATTTTGCAACTGCAAGTGAACTTCAGCTGTGCAAGTTCTTTAGGTAGTGGGTTGTTTCAATTTAACTCAGTGTATTTTTTCCTTGTGAAAGTTTGCAATTGCAAGTGAACTTAAGCTGTGCAAGTTCTTTAGGTAGTGGGTTGTTTCAGTTTAACTCAGTGTATTTTTTTCCTTTTGAAATTTTGCAACTGCAAGTGAACTTCAGCTGTGCAAGTTCTTTAAGTAGTGGGTTGTTTCACTTATTGTAGAGTGAAGCAGCTGGTAGACTCTTGAGTTTGGAGCCACAAAGGCAAAAAAATAGTGGGAGACCCAGCTGAGAAGCAGGGAGGGCCAGTCAGTTCCTTCAGTGGAAAGCAGTTACTCCCCCCAACTCTGTAGATGGTTTACTACCATAAACAATTAGTGAGGTAGAATGTTCCTGAATACAAAGACAATGACAATTCATAAGACAATGGCTGAGCAAAAGGATGTAATGGGTCGGGGGGAGTTTACCTGTCTATCCTGAAAGGGGTTACCAGTGGTGTTCTGCAGAGTTCTGTACTGGGGATCTGCTTTTTAGACTAGATTTTAAAGATGTAAAAGTGGGAAATGTCCAGTGGATAAAAAGAATAACACTTAGTGAAAGATGTTTAAGTTCTCTAGGGTCATCTACAAAACATACACACCAGATGTAATTGTATTGACCTTAACATTAATGTCCTTAAATGTAGCATTGTGATCCTGGGAAAAAGTGAGTATGTTATGACTGCAAAATAAATGGTCAAATTACAAAATGACAGCATTATTAAAAGCTAGGAACAATAATAGACAGCAATTTAAACTCTGACCAGTGTGCATATGCCAAAGTCAGGATCACATATTATGCAGACCACTGAATTCTAAAAGGTATGATAATCACTCCAGGGAGATCTCTGGACAAATTTATACCTCAATGAACTCGCCCATTATTAAATACAGTGCTGTATTCTGTAACCTTTTAATACGCCAACTGAAAAATACAAAGATTCCTTACTAGAAATAAAATACTTGGTTGGAAAACCTGAACTAATTTGTTTTTTATTTATTTCATTTGTTGAAAGAGTTAGTCACACTAGGCCGTTGTCCACTTTATAGGGGAGGCCAGAGATGGTAGTCATTCTGTCTACAAGAAATTTGGTCAGGGCGCTGGCACAAGTGTGTAGTGAATAGCCTTTATTAAAAATCATTACATGATGACTACCTTGGAGTTGTTTTTAGCACAGACAGAAGCATTTTATATTGTATTTCAGGCTGCAAAACAACCATGGAATAATTTGCAGATATCTAGTCTGTTCTGCAATCAACTGGCTGTGATGTTCCATTAACCATGAACTGCAATGCAGCAAAGCTCATCAGTACACAGAGCACATGGTTATGAGCATCATTTTATTTTGTTGATTGAATGTTTTCATTTAGGCATTTTTAATATTTTACAGGGAACTTGTTCAACTACATTTTCTTGAAAAGACCCTAATTAAAAGACCCCAATGTTTTTTTAACTGCATCTGATTTTTTTAATAGAAAACCATGTGTTGGCATTTTGTATTAGCATCTGGTGTCATGGATCTCCTGGGATTTGAACCTCAGAATTACATGCCTTACTTAAGATATACAGAAATGCTTATATGGATTAACTAAATAAACCCTTTTTGTTAATAATTTGTTAACTATGAGAGCTGATCTTTGTCCATATTTGTTTCAGCCACAGTTTGGGTGACAAGGGCAACGGCTTTATACTTGAATTGTTTTGATTAGACAGTCAGCAGGTTATTCGGGGGGGGGGCACACAGACAAGAGGAGAGCATACAAACTCCTTAATGTCAGTTAATTCTCATTTTGGGGTATACTAAAGTTTTAGAGGGTTATGTTTCTGCTGTCTAATGTAGAAAGTCAGTATCAAGCATTTCATAGTCATTCTGGTTTCCATTGTATCCTGCAAGTTTTCTGCATGAAAATTATACAGCTTTCATTCCATCTTACATTTCTAATTTTTTTCTTGGAGAAATTGCATCTACTGTTGTCATGAAAAATTACAGTGGTCTGTAAAAGCATTAATATTTAGTGGCATAGTAGATTTTTATTTAAATAAATAAATGTTATAAAGAGGGCTTTTAATACAGTGTAGACTGTTAGAAATGCAAATTCTGACTCGCCATCTGAACTCCAATTGTATAAAGTATATTTCTGTAGAGTAACTGAGTGAGCCATTTAACTAGCCCAAATCTTGTGGGCTATTCCTGCAAACTGTAACTTGTATCAGGTATGCCACGTGCAGTTATAATTTAACATGCATGCAATTCTTGTGCATTTTTCTGTATTCATTTATCTTTAAAGATGATCACTTGTTAACTGATACAATGTAGGCATATACTGAGTACCACTACCGCTTATGAGGTGACGGCATACATCTCAACTTCTTAGTACAAGAAATCTGAACAAAGCCTAAAATAAAGGGGGGCAAAGGCTCAAAAATAGGAACATATTTTAAATATTGCTCTTATAAACTTAGAAAGTTGGTAGAATAACAGGATTTGTGTTAGTATGCATTTTATAAAGGATGTAAAGTCTGAAACTGAAATAATATGTCATTATTTGACTTCAGTATCAGTGATTTTGTCAGAAAATCACAAATTTTATGATGAACAGACCAAAAATTTGAGGCAAAAATGTGGACGTTCTGCGAAAATCTGGACAGTTGATCTGTATGAGTACTAGTTCTAGCATAAAAACAGGGAATCAGCAACCACACAAGATGTGCAGTAGCAAATCCTGTTCACACCCTCTGTTCACAGATAGCCTCTTCCGTAACTCAAGCCCATAGTCGTGACTTTTTTTATGAATATGTCGGAGCTACAAGTACTGCTGCTTGCATATTCATGATGCTTTCTTAATGCTCATGGCATTTTCCTACTACATACATTTTTTTTTCTTAAGGTAATAAAAGAATACTTGATTACAAAAAACAAACAAACAAAAAAAAACACACACAGCAACACATCCATCATGGGGGGGATGCCATCCCCTGAACACCTGCTAACTGATAACACATTTAAGCAAAAAGAAATAAAAAATAAAGACAAAATTATGGTGGCGGGTGGAGGACACAGTAGCCCCCTTGCTGGTAATGGGCACTACAAACAGTAAGGAATAGAACCATAAGAAATATTTTTATCTTACTGTTTCTATGGTTTCAGTGTTACATCATCGTGATGCTGCATGCATTGGTCATGAGCAGCAGAGTGAAATGACATGGCTGCCAATCAGCCAACGTCCGTCATTTGAAGACATGCCCACAACTGGCCGAAAAATGGTATTAGGTGCTTAAAGTAAATTATGCCAGGGAATGTAGAACATGTTTTACTCGCACATGAAAGTTTATGCTTCTGTTCTTATTTATGATTTTATATTTGCCTATATATACAGCATTTGTACGAATTGTCTGTGTATTGGAGATGTCAAAATTTAATTTTTGAAGCCACATTAATGTTTTGGCTTTTTAAATGCTTGACTTGTAAACATAATTATAATAAATTCTAAAACACTGATAAATGCACTAGAGAGCTGCAGGTTGGGATTCATAAAAAATGCACTCTTTTATGAAGTTGCTATGGTATAACTGTACTATATAAACAGGCATTTCTTCAGAGTAACAATCATTACCTGGGTGAATTATACCTTACTGTTTTATAGGTTATAAATTAGTATGCAAAACTACTTGTTGGGAATTATGTCCTATAATGTTTCTGAAGGAGACGCTGTTAGAATTTACGGCTTATCCATAGATAAGTTAGATGTGTGCTATTTGGAATACTTAACATTTGTATTTTGAAAGCTTTTCTATTTAGCACTCTCACTGTGCTCTGAAAAAGGATGATTCCTATGTTTGGGAGTCCGGCCTTTTTCTCATTCTTGTTACAGTACTTCTTTATACACAGAAGAATGTTTTGTTCATAAAACCCTTTAGGATTAGCTGTTAGCTGTTATAAGAATCAGGCATAGAATATCAACAATTCTGCATTTTGTTGAAAATATCACAATTTACTAGTGCCTGTATCAAAGCAAGCAATAGGTACACAACTGTTTCCTGCTTACAAATTCAGCAACCCCCCCCCCCCCCCCAAACACACACAGTTATTGTTTTCTCATCATGGTCCTTAGTTTAATTGTGTTTCTATGTGGAATTGAACCAAAAGTCTTCATGACATTTGCACATATTCATCATCATTTGTTTGTCACCCCGATCACTCAGTCAAAGTAACCAATAAGCTTTTCATGACAGTTCTCTGTTTCTGAAGCACCTTTAAATCATGTATATGTTTGGATGATTAATTGCCTGTCAACAATATTTTCTATTAAAATATAACATTTCACTTGCTCTTTTATTTTCTGTTATGTTTGTAGGGACTTTAATTACTTTTACGTCCGTCAAACAATGCACACTTCAGTATACCTCCCCTGGTAATAGGAAAACAGTTGATTTTTGGCATCAGATGAGCTTTGTAGCTTTCTCCCAGTAGTAAGGTTTGAGTTCAGAGGCAACTGTGCGAAAGTGTGTGTGTGTGTGTCTACTTCAGTACATAGCAGATTAATCTTTGTTTCCTATTTATTAAAAAGTAAATTTTCATTTCTAATGCAATATAACCTAATTATATAAGCTTTTTTTTGTAAATGATGATGCTCATGACAGGTAAGGAGGTAATAAGAAAAAGGGAACAGTGTTTCAGCTTCTTCTAGCTTCATGTAGTGTGCATTATGGTACTATTGAAACTTGAACGAATGATACAGGAAAAAAGTGTTTTACAATGGCCATAAATGTGCTCAGTATTATTCGTTTAGAAATCACTCTTGGACATTTTCCCTGTGTTCTTAGAACAGTGTAATTTGAAGCCAGGTGCATTTTTGTTTGTTTTAAACAATTTTTCATGGTTAGAGGCTGAAGTCTGTCCATGTGGAATTTACTTCAGACTTGGAATCAGAACAGTAGAGCAATTTTAAATAGCTTTGTGTATTAATGTTGCATATGCTGATGAAACTAGCAATGACCTAACCTTTCAGCTGTCCTATCAAATATATGTTTTGCATTTCAGTGGCTCCCACGCATTTCCTCAAAAGCCACTCCAAACAAAAGAAATTTCCTGAAATGGCTTTTGAAGGATTTCCAAAATATGTTTTTGTTGGGGAGGAGGTGAAGCTCTCCTGTTCCTTGGCGCTGATCTTTGCTCATAGGCTTATTATAATCATCTTTAGGGTTACTGACCCTCTGAATAAGGTCATGCTGCCAGAGTAGCAACCTTATATGATGTACTATTTAGCCTGTTATACATTAGCTCACAACGGGCCAGTACCACATACTCAGGTTAAAAAAAAAAAAAGATAGATTATTTAACTTGCATTACACAGTTATTATTCGATACATATTACAGCTGCGTCTACCAGTTTTAATTTAGGAAGTTGTATGTTTTGCTAATAAGTCCTCCAAAAATGAACCTGTTACAGTTGTAGGTTTTTCTGACTCCTGGGGGTGACCATCAGCTTTCCACAGCTCCTTTTCTCATACATCAATTCTGCCTGAGTTACCTTAGCCTCCACCAGGGTAACCCCAACCTTTGTGTGTGGGGAGACTGAAGATCCTAGTGCAATACCATACTGCTGCCCAGAGTGTTCTTTTTTCTTTTTTTATGCCCTTTACACACTCCATACATGTATCCATGATGTCCTTGAGACGGACATGCAGTTTGGCATGCTGCTGTATCATCTAACCCCTACCATGACTCAGCCACAGAGTCCTCCTCCTTTAGACACTCCCTCTGCTAGGGATCTAATGTGAGGCACATCCAGGAGCACAACCTATCCTCCAGGATGGGCATGCCCATTTGCCCTCTCCAGTGCCTTAGACTCCTAGCACGCTGGTTGAACTTAGGTTGCCTGGACTGTAGTAAAGGCTTTGCCTTTTTATACTATAGTAGCGGCAAACTGGATCTGTTAATGTAAAGAGGGATTCCCTTTCTCTTCTGGTTTGGTGAAGTGAAGCTAAAATAGTAAAGTAAAAGGCTATAGGTAGCATGACTCTTACAAAGATATGCAGGGGCTTTGTCCATCTCAGAAAAAATCCATATGTCTTTTTTTGACCCACTTCATGTTTCACTCCTCACACTGCAAAGATTTTTCTTTGGAAGGATAGTCACTGATAAAGTGGAAGCTGTCCATTAAATTGCACAGCATCTATGCAGCACCATGGATGCAACAGTCACTGAGTTCTACTTGCACTCTGGCACAGATGACAGGTACCCTTGTTATTCAGTATCACAGCCATGCTTCTGGGTTGGGCTTAGGGTTGCCAACTTTTCATGTAAAAAATTCTGGACATGTACGTGAAAGCAAAATGCGTGTAATTTTGATACCCCCGTCCCCTCCCATGCAGCCATTCCAGTGTCCCATTTCTTGGCTATTTCTCCATTTTTTCCCAGTTGCCGTAAACACTGTTCAGAACTCTCAGTGTGCATACTGTTTTCTGCTTTACTTCTACAATGATTACAGAGATTTGGATTGAATTTAAAACGTTTATTTCAAATTTTATAGCACATACACTGATAGACATTTGCTAAACAAAGTAATACAGTTTCACAATGAAAACAGACTTGGCATTTAAACTTTTCTGCTTTTGAAATTCACATTCGCTGAAACAGCATTGAAACTCACATTTAAAGAAAATGCATTTGGCCAGTGGTGGATTAAGTTTACCTTTAGGCTTTTTTCAAATCATAGGCCCCTTGCACACATTTTAGGACCATGCAAAAGTTCTTTGATTCACCTTCCTGACTGTAGTAAATTATAATATATAATAATCAAATTATATCCCTTGCATAATACAGCAGTACTTGTTAGAACGTTTTAAATGTATAGTTTTGAACATTTTTCCAGTAAGCAATGAAACAAAACATATGAACCAATAATGACAAAACTGTCAAACTGAGAACATTTTAACCATACAAGTCCACTCAAAGTTCTGTCATTACAGTCCACCAATATCAGTCAATATGTACAATCTCTGCAGAAGTAAAAGTCATCTGAATAATTCCACATTAAAAAGATCTCTAACTAATGAAAAGGTTATTGGTAACAAACAGTTTATATTTTAGTATTTCATCTACAAATTCAGTGCCTGCTGCTCTTGAAGAATAAATTGCTTATGTTACATTAAAAAATGGTAAGCTGGTAATATTACAACAAGGAATGGATGGCAAACTGAAAACAGGTTCATTAAGTCCCTAAGATATATTGAAGTCTGAAGAAGTGCTTGATGGTTTAGATAAAAGATAATCCTCCATCCTGGAGAAAATCTTTTTAGCTACATTCTGAAATTTGACCCTGAGAAGCACAGTACTCACACAATTTAGTTTATTTCAAACAAAACAAAACAAAGCAAACAAAATAATTAAGTACAACAACCTAGCAGGATTCAGCTCAATACATATAATGCAATTATTTCATTCCATTTGCATTAGTTTCCATAAAATGCCCCAAATACCAAATGTCTTTGCCAGCTGTTGTCACAAAGTAATTAAAAAAGCCTCTGCTAGAGAGGAATATTTTTCAGTGCTGAGTATTTACAATACAACACAGTTTCTGGTTCAGTAGCAGTGATGAAAAATAGCTTATTGTGGTGTGCTGTGCTTCTCTCCTAATGCAGGAAGGTATGAATTTATAGATTTCTTAATAAGCATCCAGAAAGGGAAATAGCTAATATAAACAATGAGCCAGCTGAGATCTTAACAATAATCCCTTCAACTTGAAAAACAAATAACTGACTGAAGGCAAATGTGTGTATTAGCCATTTGTATAGCTCCCTAAATGCTAAAAATCTGTGTAATGATGAAGCTGTCTTCCAGGCAATTAGGTGTTGTTATTATAGGTGCTTTTAGCAGTTCACATAAGAATGAACAAGAGTTACAAAATTTTCACCAGGTAAAGAAATATACTGAACTCAAGTTTTTTGCAGTCTAGGCAGTGACAGCATCATTGAAAAATCTTAATAGAGTAATACTATGCCTGGGAACTGCTTCATATTTACAGGACAATGCCACTATGCCAAACATTGAGCAATTCTGCACTTTTCAGCTTAACCTGCCCCTGAAAAAAAATAGCCAAATGTATAATGGATGTTAGCACAGGTTTGAAGGGGTTAAGAGGTGAACCTCTGCCTTCAACAGCTAAACCCAAGTTAAAGTGTGTGTGTGTGTGTATGTGTGTGTATATATATATATATATATATATATATATATATATATATATATATATATATGTATGTATAAGGGTCTACTATACATGTTCGAAATTTCAGAAAGCCGAAACTCATATGGCCGAGACCATATGTTCGACACCTGAAATTTCGAACATAAAAAAAAAAAATAAAACACACATTAACTTACTTTTTAACTGCTAGCAGGGGGGCCATGCTCCCCCTGTAACTTAAATATACCAACTCCGAGATCGCACTACAGTGCGGAAATGGAACATTTTCCATTCCGCACTGTACGGAGATGCCAGTTCCGCATGGTCGGCATTTCAAATGTCAATCATATAGTCTCGGCTATATGGTCTTCGACATTATGAAATGTCGACCATGTATAGGGGACCCATATATATATATATATATATATATATATATATATATATATATATATATATTTATATATACATATATATATCTTGAAATTTCATAACACTGAATTTCATAACATTGAGACCATAACATCAAAAATGCAAAACACTGAAAACCCAAAACAATGAAACTTCAGAACACTGAAACTGTGCTTCATAACATTGAAAACTACAACACACATGTACATAACATCCCCTCCACCTATAACAACACCTAATAAAGACACTTTCTACTATGTTTCTGCAGGGGAGGCAAGCCCCCCTGCACCCCCATGTGGGGGGGGGTTGCCCTGCACACACCCCCGTAAATTAAATATACCAACTCCTAGATTACACTACAGTGGAAAAAAAGTTAATTTCCTAACCTTATGAAATTAACTTTTTTTCCACTGTAGTACGATCTTGGAGTTGGTATATTTAAATTACATGGGGTGAGGGGGTGCAGGGGGCTTGCCTCCCTGCAGAAATGTAGTAGAAAGTGTGTTTGTTAGCTAGGTGTTGTTATAGGTGGAGGGGATGTTATTTACATGTGCATTGCAGTTTTCCATGTTATGAAGCACACTTTCAGTGTTCTGAGTTTTCGATGTTGTGGGTTTTCAGTATTGTGCATTTTCGATGTTATGTTCTCAAAGTTATGAAATTCAGCATTATGAAATTTCAGTGTTTTAAAGTAGACCTATATATATATACACACACACACACACACACACACACACACACACACACACACACACACACACACACACACACACACACACACACACACACACTCAGTCACTCACACAGTGGATTTAAAAAGTGTACACAACCATGTTAAAATGCCAGGTTTTTGTGATATAAAAAATGAGACTACAATAAATCATTTCAAAACATTTCCCACCTTTAATGTGACCTATAACCTCTACAATTCAGTTGAAAACCAAACAAATCTGTTAGCAGAAAAAATATAAAAAATAAAAAATGTACAATAAGCTGGTTGCATAAGTGTGCACACCCTTAAACTCATACTTTGTTGAAGCACCCTTTGATTTAATTACAGCATTCAGTCTTCTTGGGTAGGAGTCTATCAGCATGGCACATCTTGACTTGGCAATATCCAAATCTGTCTGATTGCAAAGACATTTCTTGTGCACAGCCCTCTTCAGGTCACCCCACAGATTTTCTGTTGGATTTAGGTCTGGGCTCTGGCTGGGCCATTCCAAAACTTAATTTTTTTCTGGTGAGGCCATTCCTTTGTTGATTTGGATGTATGCTTGGGGTCATTGTCGTGTTGAAAGGTGAAATTCCCCTTCATCTTCATCTTTCAGCTTTCTAGCCTGAAGGTTTTAGGCTAAATGTGACTGGTATTTGGAACTGTTCATAATTTCCTCCACCTTGACTAAAGCCCCAGTTCCAGCTGAAGAAAACAACCCCAAAGCGTGATACTGCCAACACCATGCTTCACCATGGGGATGGTGTCCTTTTGGTGATGCGAAGTGTTGTTTTTGCGCCAGATGTACCTTTTGAAATTCTGGCCAAAAAGTTTAACCTTGGCCTCATCAGACCATAACACATTTTCCCACATGCTTTTGGGAGACTTGATGTATTGTTTTGCAAATTTTAGCTGGGCCTGGATATTTTTCTGTGTAAGAAAATGTTTCCGTCTTGCAACCCTACCCCATAGTCCAGACATATGGAGAATACGGGAGATTGTTGTCACATGTAGTACACAACTAGTACTTGCCAGAAATTTGTGCAGCTCCTTCAGTGTTGCTGTAGGTCTCTTGGCAGCCTCCCTGACCAGTTTTCATCTTGTCTTTTCATCAGTTTTGGAGGGGACGTCCAGTTCTTTACAACGTCACTGTTGTCCCATATTTTCTCCACTTTTTGATGACTGTCATCACTGTGTTCCACAGTATATCAAATGCTGTGGAAAATTTTTATACCCTTCTCCTGACTGATACCTTTCAACAATTAGATCCCTTTGATGCTTTGTATGCTCTCTGCGAACCATGGCTTTTGCTGTAGCAGGCAACTGAGTAAATGTCAGGAAAATCCTACTAGGACAGCTGAACTTTATTTGGGGTTAATCAGAGTCTCTTTAATTGATGGCAGGTTTGTACCCAAGAAGACTGAATGCTGTAATTAAATCAAAAGGTGCTTCAACAAAGTATTAGTTTAAGGGTGTGCACACTTATGCAACAAGCTTATTGTACGTTTTTTATGTTTAATATTTTTCCCCTAACAGATTTGTTTGTTTTTCAGTTGAACTGTACAGGTTATAGGTCACATTAAAGGTGGAAAATTTTTGAAATGATTTATTGTGATCTAATTTTTTTTATAACACAAAAACGTGGCATTTTAACAGGGTTGTGTGTACACTTTTTATATCCAGTGTGTGTATATGTATGTATATATATATATATATATATATATATATAGAGAGAGAGAGAGAGAGAGAGCACTTAAAGTCAACTAATAAGTCTGATATTTAATGATTAATTGCTGGTGTTTCTACCAACATACACATTCTGTTAGACCACAGAAAGTCCAGAGCTGCAACAATGGCTTCTTAGTATAGTTATACCATATTTTTCACCCCATTGTGTCAGATCTGGAACATCGGGCCTACCCAATATGAATATCCAGAAAGTGACATGAAGGGGAGCAACCCGGGTGGCCACATAGAAATGCACACAAATACAGACATGTTAACCACAGTATATGAT
Organism: Protopterus annectens; assembly: GCF_019279795.1. Taxonomy (NCBI): domain Eukaryota; kingdom Metazoa; phylum Chordata; order Ceratodontiformes; family Protopteridae; genus Protopterus; species Protopterus annectens. The sequence goes on from NC_056737.1 coordinate 1,093,771,930, forward strand.
GTCTGCATGTGCATTAGTCTGCTGAGTTAACAAGTTACGCAGGTCAGTAAACTGGTCTGATAATCCTTTTCAACCATGCCCCAGGCTAAATAAGTAGATACAAATGAATGTTGGCAGCTGTATTGCATATAGTGCATTTACAACTGATTTAACATGACAACATAAATAAACCTTGTGTCTAAAGTATAGAGATATATAAGCAGCAATATCCAATAACTAAATTATGTACATTTATGGAAAAAAACTATTTAAAATGTCCTATGATAGCATGAGAATCATAAGTGAGTTATGTAGTCAGCTTTGCCCCTGTACTACTTTAGTAATGGGTGTTAACCCAATAATGCTGCCCCTTTCCTCAACCTTAACCCTTCACCTTACCTTCATTAAATCTATCCCATAACACTGCCACTACACAAGACACAGTTGGACACACAAATAATACTATGTCATATCTCCTAACCTAACCCCGATGCTAACCCTAAAATACACAAACTCGCACACAAATATATAACATCTACCCTTTACTCATCCCTGATCCTAACCCTACCTCAAATACACATGCAGAAACACTCTCAGCCCTCCAACTTCACTTTCCTATATCGGCATTGCACACTATCAACATTTCCACTGCATGGCGATCCATACCATTGACATTAAACCACACCCCCTGTGTTTGTTGAAGAAACAGCATTCAACAAAAACATGGGGGACCCACATATGTGTGTGTGTGTGTATTTATATATATATATATATATATATATATATATATATATATATATATATTTATATGTGTGTGTGTGTGTGTGTGTGTGTGTGTATATGTTGTTGTTTGTCTTTTCCCAGTTATGGGTCGCCACAGCGGAACTCCGGTCCGCTAATGATTGGCAGCTGATTTTTATGCTGCCGAGTTGCCAGCCCGAAGCCCAACCTTCAGCGAAGGCACGTCCATTCACGCATGTCTTTCAGAGGCCACTCGACCACGGGGAGGACATGCAGACTCCACACAGAAAGCACTCCAGCCGAGAATCGAACAGGAAAACCTCTTGCTGTGAGGTAATAATGCTACTGCTGTACCACCGCCATCGCAGATATATATATATATATATATATATATATATATCATCATCTTCTTTCGGCTGTTCCCGTTAGGGGTTGCCACAGCAGATCACCTGTTTCCATTTCTTCCTGTCCTCTGCATCTTGCTCTGTCACACCAACCACCTGCATGTCCTCTCTCACCGCATATATATATATATATATATATATATATATATATATATATATATAGATATATATATCTACACACACACACACACACACACACACACACACACACATATATATGTATATTTATATATATGTGCGCATGTGTGTGTATGTATATATATCTATATGTGTATATATATATATATATATATATATATATATATATATATATATATATATATATGCAGTATCATGTGCACGTGGTACTCTTAAGGTTTATAAGGCAGTCATAAAATCAGGTACATGAATGTGCACATTGAGCATATGGTCTTCTGATATGATCCCACTGAATACTGGTTTGGCAACCATCATCTTTATAGAGAGAGAGGGGTGTGTTTAAATTGTCAGTATTTGATGCAACTAGATTTGATTAGTACAACAGCAGCCTCAGGCTTGTCACACTTGTACTTTTGGATGCATTTCATTTGTATAGCACCACTTACTAATATTTGTCTGAAGTCTGTGACTACATCTGTCACCAGAAATGAATTCACCCACAAAAAGAAACAATTAAAAGACTTCTTTGATCACATTAAATGATTAAGTCCCCACCAATAATATTGAAATACATAATCAAGTGCAAAAATATTCTACGTAATCACTTAGTGAAAACATGAGTAAAACATCATCATAAATAAAAACAGTTTCATAATTCAGTAGCCTTCTGTTTCAAAATACATTTAATATTCATGGAGTCATTCAGACCTAGTATCTTTATTGCTTGGAACTTTAGCCACCAACATAGCTACTGAATATTTAGTAACAGTACTTTGAAATATTACAGTATAGCTAGGAATTCCACATTCTACTTCATCTATATATATATATATATAGAGTGTGGAACGAGTAGGTAAAACTGCAACATTTCATAAGTACCTGAAACATATTTGAAACATGTCCGTTCATGGTCCGCTGCACAGTTCAGATGTCTTCAAGAATTGAAATTTCAAACACAGATGTAAACAACCACTCACAGACGCAGAATACTGTTTTTGTCTTCTGCATCTGTGTGCGACTGGACGCAAAGGATGTTCTTAAAGAAGAACACCCTTAAAATAAAAAAAAGTAATTTTGTTTTTAAATTAAAAGAAAATTAATCTCCTGCCATTTTTTCAGGACAATAAGCTGTCCTTTCCTTTTTCAGGACAATGTCCCTTATTTCAGGACACTCCTGAAAAATTATGGACAGTTGGCAACCCTAGGCTGCTTTTCAACTGCAGTCTTGGCAGATATCTTATCTTTCAGGGTAGTAAGTCCTTACATTTTACTGACCTGTCAGGAGTTTAACTACAACCTCTTTGGACATTGCTCTCCAGTCTGCATCTCTTTGTACTATTAAATAGTTTTCTGCAACTGAAGTGCTCCATACATCCAGCAGAATTGGTATCTGTACACACCTTTTCTATAAGGCCAGCCAGGATATGTGGGCATACATCTCACCTGTCCAGATTTTTGCAGATTATCTGGATTTTAGCTTAAAATGTTTGATCTGTTCCTTATAAAAGTTGTGTTTTTTTAGCAAATCACTGAGGATTGAAATCAGTAAATAATAGCAAACATTTGAGTCTCATACTTCATATCTTTAAAAAAACGTGTTAACAAAAATCCTGTTATTCTACTAACTTTCTAAGTTTAAAGCAGCAATATTTAAAACCTTTCACTATTTTGGACCCCCCCGCAGTTATTTTATGCTTTGCCCAGATTTCTTGCACTAAGAGGTTGAGTGATATGTACATGGGCTTTATCAGCAACGTCTTGCTGTGAACAAGATTTGTTGATATTGTTTTATTGCTTTTGTGAAGGAGGTAACACACCCATTGCCCCTCTGTCCTTATTTACTGGCATACCGGGGCCTCTATCACTTTCACCTTCTTAGGCAGATTATAACATTGTCATACTTTTGCTCATCTTCACCCCTTTTGTTTCCTTTCATTGCTGCTAAGGTTCATTCAAAAGAATGAAAGTGACGAAGTGCAAACACTCAGATGAGCGAAAATGCAGCAAATCGAAGTTTTTTTTTAATGCAGTACAGTGAAGATCGGAATATTTGCCCTTTCTTCACTGTAGTGCGATCTCAGAGTTGGAGTATATATTTAGTGGGGTGTGCGGGGGGCACAGCCCCCCACAATAATGTTTTAGATTTGCGGCATTTTCACTCATCTGAGCATTCGCACGTTGTTCCTTTCGGTCTTTTAATATAGACCCCAATATTTTACACTGAAGAGCGTAGGGAACCTGCATGATTTCTAATTTCTGAATGCTGGCATGCAGTAACGTTAGGATGATTCTAAAGCTTCAGGCAGCTAGTTAATGCACATTGCCACTAACCCCGCAGTGAGACACAGCCCACAATAATTATTCTGGTCATCACTGGAATAACTTGGCTAACCTCCTTGGGTGGAAAAAAAAAATCTCGCCTTACCAACTTCAGTAACACCCTTCCAGCTCCCCAGGGTTGTTCCCAAACCCAGCTCACCAACACCAATGTTGGATGTCTTGGATATTTTTTTATTATAAATCTCTGTTAATTGCATATTACATTTTCACTTTTTTTTAAGTTTGAAGAATTTTGATTAAAGAAATTTTCTACTACCCCAACCAAGTTGAGTAATATCTAAGTATAATTAGAGATATAGGTAATGGAGGGGGTGCACAGAGAGCTATCCAAAACACTGTAATTTGTATTGATAGTGTGAGTCAACGTTTCTCAGTATCCACTTTATTTTAAAAAAATACTAAAATACTTTTCATTGTGATTATAGTAACATTGGTCACCTGCTATGAAAGCACTGCGGTGATTTATTGCTTCTGGTTTGTGAGTAATAGTTTTGGGAGTAGTGATAATAAGTTAGCAATTCCGAATGATTTGTTCTGGTCAAAATGAGACCAATTTAATGCCTGTGTTATTTACGTCAAGCAGACTGATTTGTAGCAGGCCCAAAGGTATGATGGAAGCATTCATGTTTATGATTTCATTGATGGAAGTATGATTGACAGTCTGCATGCCAGTGGGCCAGTCTGCATGTAAGGTATCAGCAGACTTTAGCTTTCTTTTCTCAGTGAAGGGTTAGTACTTTTCGCATGCCGTCAGCTCCTTGGTGGAGATCACGGAGGTGTGTAATGCTTAAGCAGCAACTTAAGGGGTGATGCTAGCAGCTGTCAATTATGGGGATTAATTGTAGTGGTACATATGCACTTCTTACACTGATGTAATTTCCTGCCACTTACTGGGGGTGAGGAACTGTGGGTAGAGTAGCAGAGAGTATCATCCTCCACATTATGGTGGCTCCAGACCCTTACCACTCTTTTTTACTGACCCTAGTAATAGGACTAAATAGACATGATTGGGCAAGTGGTGTCAGTCTCTGAAGCCTGGACTAAGGTGATAAAGATAAGAAATAGACCAACTAGAGAGGGCTCTCACTATGACCATTTGGGTTGGATTGCTGTACATGTATGTTTTGTCATTTGCCATTCTGTTGGATTGCTGTACATGCATGTTTTTTCATTTGCCATTCTGTTGGATTGCTGTACATGTTTTGTCGTTTGCCATTCTGTTGGACTGCTGTACATGCATGTTTTGTCATTTGCCATTTTGCTGGATTGCTGTGCATACGTGTTTGTCATTTGCCATCCTGTTGGATTGCTGTGCATGCGTGTTTGTCATTTGCCATCCTGTTGGATTGCTGTATATGCATGTTTTGTCATTTACCATTCTGTTTGATTGCTGTGCATACGTGTTTGTCATTTGCCATTCTGTTGTATTGCTGTGCTTACATGTTTGTCATTTGCCATTCTGTTAGATTGCTGTACATGCATGTTTTGTCATTTGCCATTCTGCTGGATTGCTGTACATCCATGTTTTGTCATTTGCCATTCTGTTAGATTGCTGTACATGCATGTTTTGTCATTTGTCATTCTGTTGGATTGCTGTACATGCATGTTTCGTTATTTGCCATTCTGTTGGATTGCTGTACATGCATGTTTTTGTCATTTGCCATTCTGTTGGATTGCTGTGCATATGTGTTTGTCATTTGCCATCCTGTTGGATTGCTGTACATGCATATTTTGTCATTTGCCATTCTGCTGAATTGCTGTGCAGACGTGTTTGTCATTTGCCATTATATTGGATTGCTGTGAGTATGTGTTTGTCATTTGCCATTCTGTTGGATTGCTGTACATGTTTTGTCATTTGCCATCCTGTTTGTTTGCTGTACATGCATGTTTTGTCATTTGCCATTCTGTTGGATTGCTGTACATCCATGTTTTGTCATTTGCCATTCTGTTAGATTGCTGTACATGCATGTGTTGTCATTTGTCATTCTGTTAGATTGCTGTACATGCATGTTTTATTTGCCATTCTGATGTATTTCTATACATGCATGTTTTGTCATTTGCCATTCTGTTGGATTGCTGTACATACATGTTTTGTCATTTACCATTTTGTTGGATTGCTGTGCATACATGTTTGTCATTTGCCATCCTGTTGGATTGCTGTACATGCATGTTTTGTCATTTGCCATTATGTTGGATTGCTGTGCATACGTGTTTGTCATTTGCCATCCTGTTAGATTGCTGTACATGCATATTTTTGTTATTTGCCATTCTGTTGGATTGCTGTACATGTTTTGTCATTTGCCATTCTGTTGGATTGCTGTGCATACGTGTTTGTCATTTGCAATTCTGTTGGATTGCTGTACATGCATGTTTTGTAATTTGCCATTCTGTTGGATTGCTGTACATGCATGTTTTGTCATTTGCCATTCTGTTGGATTGCTGTGCATAAGTGTTTGACATTTGCCATCATGTTGGATTGCTGTGCATACGTGTTTGTCATTTGCCATCCTGTTGGATTGCTGTACATGCATATTTTGTCATTTGCCATTCTGCTGAATTGCTGTGCAGACGTGTTTGTCATTTGCCATTATGTTGGATTGCTGTGAGTATGTGTTTGTCATTTGCCATTCTGTTGGATTGCTGTACATGCATGTTATGTCATTTGCCATCCTGTTGGATTGCTGTACATGGATGTTTTGTCATTTGCCATTCTGCTGGATTGCTGTGCATATGTGTTTGTCATTTGTCATCCTGTTGGACTGCTGTACATGCATGTTTTGTCATTTGCCATTCTCTGGATTGCTGTGGATATGTGTTTGTCATTTGCCATCCTGTTGGATTGCTGTACATGCATGTTTTGTCATTTGCCATTCTGTTGGATTGCTGTACATGCATGTTTTGTCATTTGCCATTCTGTTGGATTGCTGTGCATGCATGGTTTGTCATTTGCCATTCTGTTGGATTGCTGTGCATACGTGTTTGTCATTTGACATCCTGTTGGATTGCTGTGCATACGTTTGTCATTTGCCATCCTGTTGGATTGCTGTACATCCATGTTTTGTCATTTGCCATTCTGTTGGATTGCTGTGCATATGTGTTTGTTATTTGCCATCCTGTTGGATTGCTGTACATGCACGTTTTGTCATTTGCCATTCTGTTGGATTGCTGTGCATACATGTTTGTCATTTGCCATTCTGTTGTATTGCTGTGAGTATGTGTTTGTCATTTGCCATTCTGTTGGATTGCTATACATGCATGTTTTGTCATTTGCCATCCTGTTGGATTGCTGTACATGCATGTTTTGTAATTTGCCATTCTGTTGGATTGCTGTGCATACGTGTTTGCCATTTGCCATCCTGTTGGATTGCTGTACATGTATCCTTTGTCATTTGCCATTCTGTTGGATTGCTGTACATATGTGTCTGTCATTTGCCATCCCGTTGGATTGCTGTACATGCATGTTTTGTCATTTGCCATTCTGTTGGATTGCTGTACATGCATGTTTTGTCATTTGTCATCCTGTTGGATTAATGCACATGCAAGTTTTGTCATTTGCCATCTTGTTGGATTGCTGTACATGCATGTTTTGTCATTTGCCATCCTGTTGGATTGCTGTACATGCATGTTTTGCCATTTGCCATTCTGTTGGATTGCTGTGCATACATGTTTTGTCATTTGCCATCCTGTTGGATTGCTGTACATGCATGTTTTGTCATTTGCCATTCTGTTGGATTGCTGTACATGCATGCTTTGCCATTTGCCATTCTGTTGGATTGCTGTACATGCATGCTTTGTCATTTGCCATCCTGTTGGATTGCTGTACATGCATGTTTTGTCATTTGCCATTTTGTTGGATTGCTGTGCATACATGTTTGTCATTTGCCATTCTGTTAGATTGCAGTACATGCATGTTTTGTCATTTGCCATCCTGTTGGATTGCTGTACATGCATGTTTTGTCATTTGCCATCCTGTTGAATTGCTGTACATGCATGCTTTGTCATTTGCCATTCTGTTGGATTGCTGTACATGCATGTTTTGTCATTTGCCATTCTGTTGGATTGCTGTGCATACATGTTTGTCATTTGCCATTCTGTTAGATTGCTGTACATACATGTTTTGTCATTTGCCATCCTGTTGGATTGCTGTGCATACGTGTTTGTCATTTGCCATCCTGTTGGATTGCTGTACATGTATCTTTTGTCATTTGCCATCCTGCTGGATTGCTGTACATGCACGTTTTGTCATTTGCCATCCTGTTGGATTGTTGTACATGCATGTTTTGTCATTTGCCATCCTGTTGGATTGCTGTACATGCATGTTTTGTCATTTGCCATCCTGTTGGATTGCTGTACATGCATGTTTTGTCATTTGCCATCCTGTTGGATTGCTGTACATGCATGTTTTGTCATTTGCCATCCTGTTGGATTGTTGTGCATACATGTTTGTCATTTGTCATCCTGTTGGATTGCTGTACATGCATGTCTGTCATTTGCCATCCTGTTGGATTGCTGTACATACGTGTCTGTCATTTGTCATCCTGTTGGATTGCTGTACATGTTTTGTCATTTGCCATCCTGCTGGATTGCTCTGAATTGCTGTGCACGCACAACTGTGTACACATGGGTGTGTATTTGTTGAAGTGAATCAGAGGCTGTGGCAGCTTTTTGCTCACCTTGTTAATAAGCTCCTAACTCAGAATGTGGGAACAAGACAAGTTCATACAAGTGCTGACTTGCATTGCTTCAGTCAGTGACTGACCACAGATTCCTGCACTAGCCACGGTCTGCTGTAGCTTTGTGGGGCTAGTTCTTAAGGAGGAGTCTTTGTATGCATACAGATGTATGGCTGGTTAGCTAGGTGTAAAGTGGAGGAGAGGGTGATTTTACAATTACCACAAGTACATCTCCTCCAAGGTGATCTTCTTCTAAGGTTAAGGTGTAATCTTGGAAGAGATTATATAATGTTGCAAAGGGGTGAGGGAGGAGGGGTATATCCCCTTACAGAAAACACTACATTTTCTTTTTTTTTTTCTATGGGGGAAATTAATGCCAACAAATTGCTTGTCAGTGAATTCTAACAGAACATGGCGGCTCTGCTACATGCTGTTACCTATGCCACAATGGCTGCCCCTTACCTATGCCACAATGGCTGCCCCTTTAATTACTTGTACTTATATGCTGCCGGCTGCAACAGAAGTGACAAATGTTTGCAGCCACCTTGTAAGGATAGAAAATTAAACCTTAACAAGAAGTACATAAAGGTAACAAGATGTACATAAAGGTGAAATAATTGTTCATCTTATGTGCATTGTAACTTAAGGCTCAAGGTAAGTCAAGTGCTAGTAAACATTTTTGAGAACTGAAAGACAATCAACCAAGAATAGTTTCAGTAAAATGAACATTTACTTGCTAAAACTATTGCCTATACTCTAACAAGTTAGAATGGTTAAGTGCCTAAATGCAGTCAGTACCCTGGCACCTCACTTTTTCTCGCTTTATTTTGAATTAGGAAGTGAATATTAATTCTAAACCTACAGTTTCTGGAAGAAAAAGAATAACATTCACACTCACAGCCTTTTCTCCAAGAGACCACATTTTGTGGTGAAAGTACTGAGTCATCTGCCTTTGATCTTATCTCTACAGATTTTAATCTCATACTATGAAATATTGTGTAGCTCTCATAAAATGTCATTTAAAATCACTAGTTATTCTGAGTTGCTAGCAGTGGTAAACAGCATGCTTTGTCTGTTAGTACATTTACATGCCTGGATCTTACCTTGTCTCATATCTCCTGACTGGTGTACTGAACCTAAGCTATGTAGGATTGTGCTGTTACTTAATCCTGTGCAAATGTATGTACAAAGTATAGACACTGAATGCTATGTCAATATTGTACATTTATCTGTACACACGGTTTCCTTTAGTGGTGCTCTGTCTCCCCTGCATACCTCTCAACCTCTTAGTGCAAGAAATCTGTACAAACCCTGACAAAATGGGGGAAACAAATGCCCAAAAATAGGGACAAGTTTTAAATATCACTCTTATAAACTTAAAACATTGCCAGAATAACAGGATCTGTTTTAGTATGCATTTTTCTGATGGATATGAAGTCTGGTACTTAAATGTATGTCATTATTTAGTGACTTCAGTCCTCAGAACAACCCAGCGATTTGCCAGAAAACCATAGATTGTATGAGGAACAGACCAAAAATGTGAAGCAAAAATCTGGGCATTCTGTAAAAATCTGGACAGTTGAGAGGCATGCTCCCCTGTAAAAGCACCTTTGGTGTCCCATACAATATACATACACACACACACACACACACACACACACACACACACACACACACACACACACACACATATATATATATATATATACATACACACACACACACACACACACACACACACACACACACACATATATATATATATATATATATATATATATACTATATAAATATAGATATATATATGTATGGGTCTACGGTGAATGATCGAAATTACAAAACTTCAAACTCATATGGTCGGGACCATATGATCGAGGTTTTGTAATCTCGAACATCTAAAAAAAGAAAAAAAAAACAAAAACAAATTAAAGCACGTATATGCAGGGGACAAGCTCCCCTGCACCCCCAACCCCCCGCTATTAAAATATACCAACTCTGAGATCGCACTACAGTGAGAAAAAGGGAATATTCCCGTTCCGTGCTGTACGGAGATCTCTGTTTAAATGTTCAAAGTTTTAGAACTTCAATCATGTGGTTTCGGCCATATGAAATTCGAAGTTCTGAACTTTGATCATTTAACTAGGACCCATATGTGTGTGTGTATTTGATTTACTGTATCTGGTAATTCTGGGACGTGAGTTATGTGACACCTCTGTATGAACATATTATTTGTCAAAGTGTGTTCAGTGACTTATTGTGCTTTCCTGAACTGTTAACCAAGTAATTTTTGTTCCAGAAATTGCAGTTACCACAGTGGGACCTAAGTAATCAGAATGCCGTAAACACATAAAATGCAGGTTGCAGTCTAAAACAATACCACATGCTAATTTTATATAATTAATGGTTAGTTCAGATCCACAGCAATCTTCATCAGCTATAAACTTTATAAGTGCAAGCAGAAATGAGTCAGATCAAGATTACTGAAAGCACATTATCATTCAACTGCAGCATCAAGAGTGTAGCTCAGACATTTTGAATTGGTGACAGTGACTGACAAACTAGGCTAAAGACAGATACAAAAGTACATTTGATCATACTAGAGCATTGTTGAGTAGTACACAGTGAAAAGCATTTAGAATATTTTGTGTTGAGATACAAGTTGTTTACTCAGCAAGCACACAGTGCCACTCAAAAAGGGAGACCACCTGATTTAAACTGACTTCATTCTTTGGTGTTGGTGCTAGATTTGATGGGGGAAAATAGACCTTTATGTTTATGAAAATAAGAGTATGTACAAAATATGCTTTGCTGTATGATGGTAACAATATTTTGATTCTTGTAAAAAAACATCAGAAATGGCACCTATATATTAAAACTTTTAAAGCATGAGTTATTAACTGATCATATGAAATAGCACAACATGACACTATTTAGTCTGGTTGCATCACATCGACTCACCATTTTCTTAAGTATGGGTTTGATGGCAAACTTAATTCCCTTTCTAGATGTGTACCCTAAATGGCTTGCTGAATGTAATTTATAGACTTGTTGTTCAACATTGCAGACTGGTTTAATGTTAATGGATCTGGAGGTGGTATTTAGACACCACCAGTGGAAAATGGGGAGAATGATTTTTCGATTTTTCTTGTCACTGAGATCAAACTACAAGACATTTTCGATGCACATTTAGAATGGGGATTGAGTGAAAAGATATTCCAGCAAACATATCCTTAAAGGAGAACCGCACTTACAGACTCAGAAAACATGTTTATTTCATCATGGTTTAGTGTTTCCTACATTTTAGCACTACTCTGTGACTATTTACAGGTTTTTAAATATTTTTATACGTAATTTCTGAGTCTGACCACATGAGGTGTAGAATCTTGAAGTAATTCGGATTGTTTAGTCTGCCTCTAAGTATCCCATGATGCAGTGATTGTCTGTAAAAAATTACATCACGCAGGCCTTTCTTTCTAAAGCTGCTGTCACTGCATTAATTTTACATGCATACACTGCTGTATTTCAGTCAGTTTTAAGTAATAGTTCATGCCATTCAATGCCTACTTAAAACACAAACAGGGCAAATGCCACAGAACAGACTTTCAAAGTGTTTTTTACTGCTGCTTCTTTTTAGAATGGCTAAATTTCAGTCTTTTGTGGAGCGTGAATTTCACTACTTCATCTCATCTCCCACCCCCTTCACACCTAACTTCCCTAGCTGTCAAAGTGCTAAGGGTAATTTGAGCTGTTACCTGCTGTAATTGACAGCTCACAGCAGGAGAGCTGACTCATGTACTGTTTCCTTGTTCTAGCCTTTACTTTCTGTATGGGTAGGGGAAGGACCAGGGAGCTGTGACATCACAGCAAGGGTGGTTTTTTATGATGTTGTTATAAACAGAGACTGAGAGAATCCCATTCTGTGTTGGAGGGAAGCCTTCTAGCTTATCAGTGGGAGTGGTAAGCACTAGGTAGCCTATCTACCACAGGAGGAGTGATTTCTGGCCCATAAATTGTAGTTTATTGGCCTAGGCTCCCAAACTATTAGGGTCACCCTGCCCAGTTTTATTAGGGTGAGGAAATATTTGAGGGCCTTTGGACTGGGATGGTATCAAGCTTGTGCCCTTCCTCTCCTTCCCTTTTGTTTATATGGGTTGTTCTCCCCCAACCATCGGGCCATACTGCTCTTGCATTGCTTGTATTTTATGTTTTGTCTTAAGATTCCCTACCTCTCTCCTACATACACTGCCCTTATTCCTTCCTCAACTTCCCTTATTTAAAAAAAAAAAAAGAAAAACATTTGGAAAATGGTAGTCTATCTCCACCAAGAAATAGTATCTATCTTTTCCCAGTTCTCCCAATACAACCCTGTTAATGTGTTCCTTTTGCTTTCCATGTCTGATGTTTCCCCCCATTTCCATCTGTCCTATCTTTTCCCATCTCATCCTTGTAAGGGCCATAACATGATGTCCATATAAGGACTACCTCAGAGTGAATAAAAAAACTTTACATTTTAAAGTTTGGATACACTGCAGGCTAACGTCTCTGCAACACTACTAGCACATCTCATAGAATGTCTCAAGAGATGTGTGCTCCACACTGCTTGCTGAAAACACAGGGCAGCACTTGAAATTTACAGACATATGGATCTTTCCACACACAGCTGTATTTGATTCTTTTTATGCAGATTAGGATCCACTGAAGTGTTTAATACAACTGTCATGTGATTAGTTTTATGATTTGGATTTACTATTTAAATGAAGGCATTTGATTTCTTTTTTTACACACTGATGAAGAGTTGATCCCGAAAGGTTTATGATTTCCTTTCCTGTTTGGAATCAATGCTGCATTTTACCTCAACGTTTCCAGGTCTTGATTTTTTTTTACTACTGTTTTGTATTTTGTATCCTGCCTGGTTTACCTACATGCTGTTCTTGTTTCTTTGGATTTTTGGTTGCTTTGTTTTGGAACAGCCACGGGCGTTGAGGCAGTTTTATCCTTGAACACAACACAGTCTATGGTGAATAATAGTGGTCGTTCTGTGAACCAGATGCTGCTAATTCAACATAACCGGTTGCTATCCTGTTTGGGGGAACCAAGAGAATTATTGACACCTGATGTGGATGAGGCTGCTGCTGGCTTAAAAGAAAAAAAACTGTCTTGGAATGTAAGGTACAGTCATTTAAAAGATTACAGAGGCAACACTTTAGTTTTTAAAATATTTGGAATGTGGTGTTGTTCCACATGGTCTGAGGGTTTTAAAAATGCCCTCATACTGTAATACGTACCCCAAGTTACTCAAAAAGTGGCAGGAGCTTAATTTGAGAATTGGGGCTGACTATATGAAATTAATGAATGAATATTTTTACAAAACTGAATGTGGCTTACATTAGGAGATTATTCAGATTGAAAACGAACTGTCTGAAACACCTTTAACAAATGAGGGTTCACTGTTATATAACAAAATGCTTGAGAACTTAACAATATTTGAACAAAAGCTGATTGCCACTAAGAATCGTAAATTGAACCAAGACACTGGCAATTTTAAAAATGGGCATATTTTTTCTTGGCCTACGGAACACCCTATACTTTTACGCAGGAAGGTAGATATAATAATAAACAGTGAAGGATGAAACAGACCATGGATTCACTAGATGAATTTTCTCCCGATTAACTTGTCACTGGGCATAATGTTAATTTAAATTCAGCTAACAGGAACTTGCAACAATGTTACACATTTACTACCAGAAGCAAGCACTTCTGTGAGGTCTACACCCCACAATGATACAAATGGTACAACTCTGCCGAATCAGGATTTTCAGCAGGGGAAGACTCTAGTTGCTATCACATTATCAGAGAAAGTGGAGCAGGCAGTACGGAATACATCAAGAACCGAGAGAAGGAGAGGGACAACTCGAGGGGCAGGAAGTAGACCCGAGGTCAGTAGTCCAACAGGTGGTGGAGCTGAGGACCGGAGACCTGCAACAGGACTCACAGCAACAAGAAAGGAGTGATTTTTCTGTTGTTAATCTATTTTCCTTTCAATTAACTGAAGTTGAGTTAAAGCTTTTGAATAAAGGAATAGGTTTCATTCCATCTAATGTGGACAGTGTTGTAACAGCACTGACTGATTTTAGATTACTTATAAGGAATGTGAGTCTGAAATTCATATTTAAGGATGCACCCGATACATCTACACAAACAAGTATGTAAAAAACCTAGTATGTTTATACTGGTGAATTGTCCCATTTTATATGCATTCATGTGGACATGTGAAAGGAACATACGTAACTATTATATGAAGTCTGGAAAAAAGAAAATACAACCTTTCTTTGTCTGAGTTTCAAGCTCTTGAAAAATTACAAAACAACAATGGTATCATTATTAAACAGTCTGACAAAGGTGGTGCGATTGTTGTTTTCGATAGCGATGTATTGGTATTATTATTAAACAGGCTGACAAAGGTGGTGCAATTGTTGTTTTCGATAGCGATGTTTTGGTATTATTATTAAACAGGCTGACAAAGGTGGTGCGATTGTTGTTTTCGATAGCGATATGTATAACATGCTTATACTTGAATTTTTGAGTGACTTTGATAGTTTTGATGAAGTTCCTCCAACAGACGTATATAAATGTATAAGTAAAGTTAATATATGTATTTTTGAGCTGTAACTTAATAATGACATCAGTACTGAATTGTTTAATTATTTTACAGTTCCATGCCCTATTACACCTGTTTTGTATGGTCTCCCGAAAATTCATAAAAGTTTAACCCATCCACCTATGCGCCCCATTGCATCTGTTTCTGGCTGGGTCACTGAACCTACTTCTCACTATTTACAGGTTACTTTAAGTAAATATATAAAGTTAAAAGTTTTAGTAAAGATACAAAAGATTTTTTACAACAGTTATATTGCTGGTTTAATGAACATCAGAATGTTGAATTTTTATTTGTAACCCTTGACATTAAATCATTATTTACTGTGATACCTCTACAGTATGGGTTAGAAGCACTACGTGACTTTCTAAGTAGAACACGTGGCATGGTTGGTAGAGAAGTGGAAACAATTTGTGAACTGACAGAAGTGGTATTGACTAATAACGTGTTTGTTTAACAAATGCACATACATACAGAAAAATGGGGTAGCAATGGGCATTCCAATGGCAAATATATATGCCAATGTTGTTTAGTGCTGGGAAGAGCAATTTGTTTATAGTGAACTACATCCTTTTTATGACAAAATATTATTTTTTAAAGATTTTGTGGATGACATACTTTTCCTGTGAGCTGAGAATGATACTGAGCTTGAAGTATATATAGAATATTTAAATAGAACCACCAATTTTTTGAAATTTACAGCTCAGTTTTCTGTGGATACCATGAATTATTTGGATGTTAGTCTAACTAAATGTAGTGGTGGCGTTAATACTTTGATACATAGGAAAGAGATACACTCCAATCGATATGTCCACAGAAATGGTATGCTTGCCACACCATACTTTTAAGGGTGTAGTTAAAGGACACATGTTAAGAGCCAGTCAACTTAACACAAAGGAGGCCAGCTTTAAATTGGAACTGGACAGAAGACCACAGATATCAAAATGCTGTGGTTATAATAACTCACTATTAAAACATACAGCAGATGAAGTTATTATGTAAAGAACAGGCAAAGCGAACCCCCACTCTTCTAGTAATACTAGCCATGTTAATTTTGGTCATAATTCTATTAAAAATAATATACACTATGTCACAACATATAATCGTAGCTGAGAGGGTGTTAAGAATATTGTTATAAATAATTAGTGTATTCTTAAAAACATGCCCGAGATAATCAGAATAATTTGAGAGGCGCTCATAGATTCATAGTTGATACTAGGCTATCTGCCCTAGGGCATTTATAAGCCTAGCCAGAGTGTGTTTGGCTTTCGCCACCCTTTTAGATTAGTTGACTGTGCCTCTGTATAGTAGGTCACAGAAGCTAGCCCTTTTGAGGTTAGTTTACTGTGCCTCTGTCTAGTAGGGACACAGAAGAGATCCCAGGGGTAAACCTACGATCTCCCATCCACTCGTCAAGATTTCTCTTGAAGAAGGTCATTGAGGGACTCTGCCTAACATGGATTGGGATTTTGTTCCAGAGTGAGGGGAGCCTCTGGGATATGAATCTGTCCCTCCAGCATGTCCTATTTATTTCTGTGCTGAGGTTTAAGTCCCTGGAGCATGTAGCTCTAAGGGATTTGGATTTCCTGAGGTGGAGCATGTCCATTAATTCTGGGTTGGACATGGCTTTATACGTCAGGCACAGATCGCCTCTGAGTAGGCGGTAAGCAACTGAGTACAGCTGAAGTTTCTTTAGCCTAACTGCGTAGGGCATCTATTTGAGTCCCTTGATCCTCTTGGTGAGGTACTTTTGGGTCTTTCCAGTTGCTGCAGGTGTCGGGTAAGGTACATCCCAAATAGAGCATTGTATTCAATTATGGGCCTGATGAGTGATGAGTAGAGGGGCACAATGACCTCTCTTGATCTAGATGTGAACCCTTTCGTGAAAAGGTGGGCTATATAGAAGGTCTTTCTAACCACTTTGGCAACGTGATTGTCAAAGGAGAGATTGCTATCTACTTGGGTCCCCAAATCCCTAATTACTTCTTCCATACTTAATGGATTACCACCTATGTGGTAATTTGTGGGCACTTTGTTTTTCCCAAAAGGGATGACTATGCACTTTTTGGCATTTAGCTTTAGGCCATGGCTCTGGCACCAGTTATCCGTCTCTGTGAGACCCTTTTGGAGGATGCTTGTGTCAGTCGGCAAGTCGATTATGGCACCCAGTTTGCAGTCATCTGCGAACTTGGTCAGCCATAGTCCTCCCATGTTAGCCTGTACCTCAGAGAAATATAAACCGAACAAGAGAGGTCCCAGGACTGAGCCTTGTGGGACGCCACTTCTAACTGGTTTAGAATCTGACATGGCACCTGCAATTCTGACCATGTGGGTTCTATCCCTGAGCCAGTTTGCAACCCATCTTGTGACATAGGGGTTGATATTTAAGCTGGTGAGCTTATTTATGATGCCCGAGTGGGGTATTGTGTCGAAGGCTTTTGCGAGGTCCAGGTAGGCTGTGTGGACTACCTTCCCTTCATCTATGGCCTTGGTGACTGTTTCAAAAAAAGTCGACCAGGTTCAAGAGGCAAGATCTGCCCTTAACAAAGCCGAATTGGGTAGGATCCAGTGTTTGGAGGTTCCCAATGTCTTTGTTTATGAGTTTCATGATGATACGCTCCATAGCTTTGCAGACCAGGCTAGTCAGGCTTATAGGGTGATAGTTTCCGGGGTCCATTGTGGCACCACCTTTGTGGAGTGGGACCACTGTTGCTGTACGCCATTCCTTGGGTACATATCCTGTAGTAAGGCTGAGACTGAACAGTGACTTTATGTGAGGGTTCAGTTCTTCTTGGAGTTCATGTAAGACGCAGCCCGGAACACCGTCTGGTCCCATTGATGCTGTGTTTTTTGCTTTGGAGAGGGCAGCTCTCACCTGTGCATCTGTGATGTCAGGGAGGCTACACTCTGTTGGGACAGACATTTGCTCTTTTGGGGGAGAAGGGGGGGAAAGTTTTCACTGAACCTGTCTGCCAGGATGTTGACAATGTCTGTGGGTTCAGTGTATTTTTTGTCATTTTGAACTAACTCAGAGCATATCTGGGAGTTGCCACCCAGGTTCCTGACATAACTAAAGAAGGCCTTGTGATTATCTTTAGCATCTTGTGCAATTTTTCTTTCGAAGCTGGCCTTAGATGATTTTATGAGGGATCGTAGTTTCTTGCTAGTACTGATCAGATATGCCTTCCCTTTTTGGGATTTTGCCCTATCATGTAGTAGTTTCCTCCTTCTGTTGTATACCTTATTTATGGCTGGGGTCCACCAGACAGGTCTCTTGTCTTTGGAGGAATGAGTCTTGGTTTTATTTGGGATAGCACAATCCATGCATTCCTGTAGGTGTCCATAGAAAGCATTTGTAAAGGATTCTGTGGTTTGGGCCATATTTTCCACTGACCCTGGGGCTTTGAAGGATTCCACCTCAGTTTTGAGAAGTGTGAAATTTGCTTTTGAGAAGTTCTTCACCGTGGTTTCCTTGGCTGGGGGTGGGGACGGGATATGGATGTCCAGTGAGATTAATTTATGGTCAGATCTTACCAATGAGGGGTATACCTCTGGTATGGAACATAGAGTCCCCATGTTGGTGATGATCAGGTTCAATATGTTTTCCCCTCTTGTGGGAGTGGTGACCAGTTGTTCCATAGCATTTGAGTTTATAAATTCTAGGAACCATTGGGCAAGGGTGTTGGGGCTTGAGTAGTGCTCCCAGTCTCTGTTTGGGTAGTTGAAGTCACCCAATATAATGGTGTTTGGAGAGACCTTCATATTCTCCAGTGTTCTCAGGAAAGCCGAGTGGGGTTCCTGAGTTTGGGAGGGTGGTCTGTAGCAGGCTACAAACTGAAAGGCAGTTTTGCCCACTGTTAGTTGCACATGGATAGTCTCTGATGCTTCGTGCTGTGCAACCAACCTGGAGGTGTGGGTATCTTTGATGAATATGGATACTCACCCTCCTTTTGTGGCTTGGTCCGAGTTTTGGGGCCGAAAAGCATGGTATGAGGTATAACCTGGTAGTGCTGGGATGCTCTTGGGAGCCTTGAACCAAGTTTTTGTTACTGCACAGATATCGATAGTGTCCATACTGAGGAGAGCCTCGAGTGCGTGCATCTTGAGGTTTAGACTTCTGGCGTTGAGCAGCATTACCCTTAGTTTCTTTTTCTTTGTGTTGTCTATGGAGGTGGGTTTGTCTTTTGAGCCTTGCCTAAAAAAGGCACTATGGGGGTAGCAAGAGCCTTAGCCAGTATTCGAAAGCCCAGGGGTGACAGGTGCAAGCTGTCCCTAGCGAAGCAGCGTGGCTTGTCGAGCATGTCATCCCAGGCTGACAGACACTAGATCCCCTTTGAATGACACCAATACTTTAGCCAATTGTTAAAATTGATCATTTTGTCTTTATACTGTGGCATCATTCTTGGTGAGGGTAAGATGCTACTCAAGGTCAGTGTCATACCGGCCTGGGCTACATGATCAGAGAGCTCCTCTATATCTCTTTTCATGTAGTCCAGGGAGGTACGTCTCAGGTCATTCACACCAGCATGGACAATGACGGAGTCATATTTGTACTTGCTTTGGAGTGACCTGAATGCTTGTGTTATGTGGCGGATCCTGGCATCTGACAGGCAGCTTACAGTGACCTTTTCCTTGTTCAGCCTGGTGAGTGGGACGTCAGTGTGTCTGACAATAGAGTCCCCTATTACAAGTGTATTAGGTGTGTTGTTTAGCCTTAAGGGCTGTGAATGTGTGGCACACTGACTTTGTGAACTATGTGATACATGGGTATTGTTGTGGGGTAGCGGTTGCTTGGATGTCTGCTTTGTAGGTCTCTGCTGCTTGGGCAGATTTTTATTTAGAGCCTCCGAGTATGTTTTTGTGTGTTTATGTGTTTGGTTTTCTGATGCGATAGGTCTATGTGCGACTGGATTTGTGGTGTGTGTGGTTACCTTCTCCTCCTGACTGACTGCGTCAGTATTGGGTTGAGAGAGCTCAGCCTCCAGTTTGGCTGTATAGTTGCATCTCTCACATATAATTGAGCTTGTTAGGAGGAGGAGAGGGTGGTCTGTGTACATAAGGCAGTTGTAACATTGCCTCAAGATTCCCAGATTCACCAGCTGGACTGGAGTGTAAACCTAAAACTGACTTTTGGACATGCCAGAATAGTATAAGGAACTACTTTTTGACTGATCAAAAAGGACCAATAGGGAGCCAAGTACTTCAAGGGAGTATAAGAGGGTGTAGTGCTTTAGTTTATTAGTGCTTACTTATAAGATTACTTATACGAGCAACTGCAGGGCTTTAGAATGAAAATAGAGGGCTTAC
This sequence comes from Protopterus annectens, assembly GCF_019279795.1. Lineage (NCBI taxonomy): Eukaryota > Metazoa > Chordata > Ceratodontiformes > Protopteridae > Protopterus > Protopterus annectens. Next base: position 1,093,792,167 of record NC_056737.1, read on the forward strand.
TTGGAGATTTAGAACAGTTCTAAGGGAAAAAGTGAAAAGCAGACTTTGTGGAGCCGGGAATAGTTTAAACGCACTGCCCGATGCTGCGCTATGCGCAAAATCGTGCAAAACCGCACAAATGCGGGTTCTAAAGTTCTAAAGCAGGGAAACTGAAAGAGATAGGAATTGACCCAGAGCAACCAATAAGCTACTAGTTCAGGGCTGAGACCACTCCTCCAGGGACAGATAGGCTGCTCAAAGCTCCCCACTCTCACTGGTGAACAGAGAAGCTTCCTCCTATCCAAGTAAGAATATGAGCAACACAGGAAACTATACCACAGTCCGGAATTCAGCAAAACCTGAAATCTGGATTAATCTAGTTCAGCAAAGGCGGGAAAAGAGAATTTTTTTTTGTTTTTTTTTCAGGAAACACCAGAAAAACACACAGAAAACACTGTAAATGCTATAAACAGGCTAGCGCACTTTAGTGTGTAGCCTACAACAGTTATACAATACAAAAACAACTTAAACTGATATAAAACATGTGCAAAAACTGTAAAAAGCAGAAGGCAAATGCAATTTAAACTTTTTAAAGCACAGATCAGTTAGAAATTCACTTTTTAGGTGGGAAAAGGCAGTCGGAGCAAAGAAACAGAGAAAAAAAATACTTAAATCTGGAAAAGTCTCTCTTGGGTCTCTCTGTTGCTTGTATCACTCTGCAGGACACCATGAGGAGCTGTGCGTAGTTGTATACTGGTGCAAAACCGCGCAAATGTGGGTTTTAAGCAGGGAAACTGAAAGAGATTAGGAATTGACCCAAAACGGCCAAGAAGCTACTAGTTTCAGGGCTGAGACCACTCCTCCAGGGACAGATAGGCTGCTCAAAGCTCCCCACTCTCACTGGTGAACAGAGAAGCTTCCTCCTATCCAAGTAAGGATATGGGCAACACAGAAAACTATACCACAGTCCGGAATTCAGCAAAACCTGAAATCTGGACTAATCTAGTTCAGCAAATGCAGGAAAAGAGAATATTTGTTTTTGTTTTTTTCAGGAAACAGCAGAAAAACACACAGAAAACACTGTAAATGCTATAAACAGGCTAGCGCACTTTAGTGTGTAGCCTACAACAGTTATACAATACAAAAATGACTTAAATTGATATAAAACAAGTGCAAAAACTGTAAAAAGCAGAAGGCAAATGCAATTTAAACTTTTTGAAGCACAGATCAGTTAGAAATTCGCTTTTTAGGCGGGAAAAGGCAGTCAGAGCAAAAGCACAGAGAAAAAATACTTAAATATGGAAAAGTCTCTCTTGGGTCTCTCTGTTGCCTGTATCACTCTGCAGGACACAACGAGGAGCTGTGCGGGGTTGTATACTGGCACAAAACCGCGCAAATGCAGGTTTTAAAGCAGGGAAACTGAAAGAGATAGGAATTGACCCAAAACGGCCAATAAGCTACTAGTTTCAGGGCTGAGACCACTCCTCCAGGGACAGATAGGCTGCTCAAAGCTCCTCACTCTCACTGGTGAACAGAGAAGCTTCCTCATATCCAAGTAAGGATATGGGCAACACAGGAAACTATACCACATTCCGGAATTCAGCAAAACCTGAAATCTGGACTAGTCTAGTTCAGCAAAGGCAGGAAAAGAGAATTTTTTTTTTTTTTTTTTTTCAGGAAACAGCAGAAAACACTGTAAATGCTATAAACAGGCTAGTGCACTTTGGTGTGTAGCCTACAACAGTTATACAATACAAAAATGACTTAAATTGATATAAAACAAGTGCAAAAACTGTAGAAAGCAGAAGGCAAATGCAATTTAATTTTTTTAAAGCACAGATCAGTTAGAATGTTCTCATATCGTACCTGTCCGAATTTGAAACAAAGATTATGTTATAAGGACCTTAAAAATAATAAAAAGTTGAATATAAGTAGAAAACGGGTACATTTCCTTGTTACAGCTGCATATGTTGTGATGATATAAATACAAGCTGTGAATTTATACATCCTAACACTAAGAAGAAATATACTTTCAGGTGTTTTGCAGCTTGTGTATATGGCATGATGTAAGGTGTGTCAAGCATTCTACATAGGGAAATGCACAAGAAGATTGAAGGGCAGAATTATTGAACACAAATCTGAAATGCGTAGAGAGGTAGCAACTCATGCCCTGGGCAAGGATATGAGGGAGAAAGGAAGTACACACACTTAACTTTATAGTGATTGACATCAGACAGAAGAAAAAAGGGGGGGGGTCTTAACAATGAGTTAGAAGTATGTGAATATTCATGGATCACACTTTTAGAAGCTGATTGTTTTCCAGGTTTAAATACAGCAGTAAGCATTAAACACATTTTAAAAAGATGCAAGTCAAATACCATATACGCTTTCCCCAATGGCAATAAAACGCTTTACAGCCTCCAAGTACCAGGAATCCAATATAAAACGTATCAGGCAGTTCTTAAACTTCAATAACTCTTTTATTGAGAACAAAAAACACAGTGAGCGCTTTCGCCGATAGGCTTCATCAGACTATATTATTCAACAGCCTTAAAACATTTAAAAAGCCCTCCAATGGACATGATTGGTCATTCATAAAAGCAACTCAATGTCATCTTAAAGTGCTAGGTGCCTAATAATACAATATCTGTTTGTTAAAAACAGGTATAATGTGACACAAAAAATAAAAAATAAATAAAATGTGCCTAACTTATCATGCTCCAGATGTTGTCATAGACAGTAATATACAAATGAGATAAGTCAGAAATATTAATTTATACATAATTAAATAATTATCTGCATAACTTCTAAAAATTAATTTATAACAGCATCAAAGCATATCCATTTCTAAATGATGGATGAAGCTATCATAACTATATCATATCAATGTACAATCAGATTACATAGATTTAATATTGATGCTAATAATTAATAGCTGTTTTTTAAAAGTCAAGTCAAATATAGTCAAAAGACTTCTTATGCACATATACATTTGAGTGCCCTAATCCTAAAAACTAAAAACTAATCATGATGCCGAGTTATATATTGTCTCCAAAACAATAAGACATAAACTCATCTCGGTCTGAATATCCTCCTGCTCTTCAAAAAAGGTTTTATCTGTACCTTATCATTCATACCTGGTGGTACATCAGATCTCAGCCTGATGATCCATTTCGTCTCACATTCTAATGTTCTATTAATAAGATCTCCCCCTCTTATACCCTGTACTATTGTCTCTATAACATAAAAGCCAAAGGTATGTTCTGTCCCTGTTTCTTTATAATGTCTGGACAATGCATTGACATCCGAACCTATTCTAATCTGATAATTATGTTCTCTGATTCGTTCTCTAAGGGTACGATTCGTCTTCCCTATATAAAAAGAAGAGCAGGATTTACAGGTAGCCAAATAGACAACATTTCTAGATTCGCAAGTACTATTAGTATGAAAAGAGTATCTGCGTGTTGTCTTTGGATGTACAAACTCTGTGTCCAGACTAATGTAACTGCATTGATTACATTTACCACAGGGTTTGGTGTTCGTAACATTGCTTATAGTTATATCTTTTCTGTGTGTATATTTAGGTTTGCAGAGTATTCTCTTTAAATTCGGGAGATTTCTATATGTCACTTTCGGTTTGGGACCTACTACCTTACTCACTTCCCTATCTGAGAGGAGAATGTCCCAATGCTTATGTAGTGCTTCTACTACTTCAGAACTCGTTCTACTGAAAGAAATAGTAGCCCTGACTGTATCCTTAGATGTGTTTATATCCTCTATTCCTTCTTGTTGCTCTAAGAAGTAAGGTCTGGCTTTGTTGGATCTCATTGTATCCACTTCCATGATGAACTCATCGATTTTTCGTTCATCATAACCCCTATCCAGAAACCTCTTCTTGAGGTCTGATACCTCTGCCCTATAATTCTCCTCACATGGATTCAACCTTGATGCCCTCATAAATTGTCCTTTTAGGATGTTATTAAAGACATATGAGGGGTGCATACTTGTCCTGTGTAACAAGTTGTTTCTGTAGCAGTCCTTCCTATGGATGGACGTATTCAGCAAACCATTCGTTAATCTACTTATTTCTACATCCAGGAACGAGATATTGGTTCTAGAGAAATTTAAAGTAAATCTCAAAAAGTTAGTAGAGGTGTCCAGGTAATCAACAAACCTGTATAGGGAATCTTCATCCCCTAACCAAACTAAGAAGAGGTCATCCACAAACCTACAGTACATCCCTGCATACTGCTTGTATAGGTCATTTTTACACATGAATCTATCTTCCCACATAGCCATGACCAGATTGGCGTAGCTATTGGCACAGGGTGTGCCCATAGCTACGCCATCAGTCTGCAGGAATAGATCATTGTCAAACACAAAAATATTATTCATTAAAATCGTCTCGAGATACAACGCCACTAAATCAACTTTCTTATTAGTAAACTGTGAATTTAAACGTAGATATTCTAATATGTAGTTAATCCCTACTTCATTAGGGATCACTGTAAAAAGGCTCACCACATCCAAGGTCACTAACAAAAAAGGTTGATCATCTCTTAGTTTCCTTGTAAACGTATAAAGGTCCAGTAGAAACTGCTTACTATCCCTGAGAATCCTGCTATTCTCATTTACTAAAGGTCTTAGAAGATTCTCTGTATATACTGAAAGGGGTTCCGTGACCCAACCCTGACCCGCTACTATCGGTCTCATGGGAGGGTCTGTAGTTGATTTGTGTACCTTCGGAAGCCCTTGAACTATCGGTATAACAGGATCTTTTACCTTGAAAAATTCATACAGCTCCTTTGTAATATCTGATGACATCAAAAGATCATCTAGCATATAATATACACTGAAGACTTTGTCAGTTACTGTTTGTAGATCTATTCTATGGTAGGAATTGTCATTATCAAGAAGGCTTCTCATCCTGTCATTATAATCCGAGAGGTCCATCAATACAATAGGACCACCTTTGTCAGCTGGTCTGACTACCAGTGACTCATCATTCCTCAGATCAGCTAGTGCTTTCCTTTGGTGATGATTCAAGTTTTGTTTATGTTTAGTGGCCCTTCTACTTTGATGGGTCTCATGTACTTCATTTTCTACCACATTACCAAATACCTCTATTTGGGGTTTGGGAAAGGCAGTTTTGCCCACTGTTAGTTGCACATGGATAGTCTCTGATGCTTCGTGCTGTGCAACCAACCTGGAGGTGTAGGTAACTTTGATGAATATGGATACTTGCTCTCCTTTTGTGGTTTGGTCCGAGTTTTGGGGCCGAAAAGCATGGTATGAGGTATAACCTGGTAGTGCTGGGGTGCTCTTGGGAGCCTTGAACCAAGTTTTTGTTACTGCACAGATATCGATAGTGTCCATACTGAGGAGAGCCTCGAGTGCGTGCATCTTGAGGTTTAGACTTCTGGCATTGAGCAGCATTACCCTTAGTTTCTTTTTCTTTGTATTGTCTATGGAGGTGGGTTTGTCTTTTGAGCCTTGCCTAAAAAAGGCACTATGAGGGTAGCAAGAGCCTTAGCCAGTATCTTCGGTGAAAGCCCAGGGGTGACAGGTGCAAGCTGTCCTAGCTAAGCTGGCGTGGCTTGGTCGCAGGCATGTCATCCCAGGCTGACAGACACTAGATCCCCTTTATGAATGAAGCACACACCAATACTTTAGCCAATTGTTAAAATTGATCATTTTGTCTTTATACTGTGGCATCATTCTTGGTGAGGGTAAGATGCTACTCAAGGTCAGTGTCTATACCGCCTGGGCTACATAGGATCAGAGAAGCTCCTCTATGTCTCTTTTCATGTAGTCCAGGGAGGTACGATCTCAGGTCATTCCGGCTACCAGCATGGACAATGAGCGGAGTCATATTTGTACTTGCTTTGGAGTGACCTGAGTGCTGTCATTATGTGGCGGATCCTGGCATCTGACAGGCAGCTTACAGTGACCTTTTCCTTGTTCAGCCTGGTGAGTGGGGCGTCAGTGTGTGTCTGACAATAGGAGTCCCCTATTACAAGTGTATTAGGTGTATTGTTTAGCCTTAAGGGCTGTGACTGTACGTGGGCACACTGAGTTTATGAACTATGTAATACATGGGTATTGTTGTGTGAGGTAAAATGGCGTTTGCTTGGATGTCTGCTTATGTAGGTCTCTGCTGCTTGTTTGCAGATTTTTATTTAGAGCCTCGAGTATGTTTTTGTGTGTTTATGTGTTTGGTTTTCTGATCGCGATAGGGAGTCTGTAATGCGACTGGATTTGTGGTGTGTGTGGTTACCTTCTCCTCCTGACTGACTGCGCCCAGTATTGGGTTGAGGAGCCTCAGCCTGTAGCTCAGTTGTAGCTGTATAGTTGCATCTCTCGCATATATTTGAGCTTGTTGGGAGGAGAGGGAGAGGGTGGTCTGTGTACATAAGGCAGTTGTAACATTGCCTCAAGATTCCCAGATTCACCAGCTGGACTGCAGTGTAAACCTAAAACTGACTTTTGGGACATTCAGAATAGTATAAGGGAACTACTTTTGACTGATCAAAAAGGATCCAATAGGAGCCAAGTACTTCAAGGGAGTATAAGAGGGTGTAGTGCTTTAGTTTATTAGTGCTTACTATAAGATTACTTACTCTCTGAGCAACTGCAGGACTTTAGAATTAAAATAGAGTGCTTACTTGGAATTTAGAACAGTTCTAAGGAAAAGTGTGAAGAGCAGACTTTGTGGAGCGAGAATAGTTTAAGCAGCAGCGCTTGCGGATACTAGCGCTATCGCAAAATAAATTACCAAAACCGCACAAATGTGGGTTCTAAAGCAGGAAACTGAAAGAGATAGGAATTGACCCAGAGCAGCCAATAAGCTACTAGTTTCAAGGCTGAGACCACTCCTCCAGGGGACAGATAGGCTGCTCAAAGCTCCCCACTCACGCACTGAACAGAGAAGCTTCCTCCTATCCAAGTAAGGATATGAGCAACACAAGAAACTATACCACAGTCGAATTCAGCAAAACCTGAAATCCTGGACTAATCTAGTTCAGCAAAAGGCGGGAAAAAGAGAATTTTTTTTTTTTTTTTTCAGGAAACACCAGAAAACACACAGAAAACACTGTAAATTCTATAAACAGGCTAGCACACTTTATTGTGTAGCCTACAACAGTTCATACAATACAAAATGACTTAAATTGATATAAAACAAGTGCAAAACTGTAAAAGCAGAGGGCAAATGCGTATTTAGAACTTTTTGTGCTAAAGCACAGATCAGTTAGAAATTCACTTTTTGAAGGTGAGGAAAAGGCAGTTTCAGACAAAGAAACAGAGAAAAAATACTTAAATCTGGAAAAGTCTCTTGGGTCTCTCTGTTGCTTGTATCACTCTGCAGGACACCATGAGGAGCTGTGCGAGTTGTAGACTGGTGCAAAACAGCGCCAAATGTGGGTTTTAAGCAGGGAAACTGAAAGAGATTAGGAATTGACCCAAAGCGTGCCAAGAAGCTACTAGTTTCAGGGCTGAGACCACTCCCTTCAGGAGGACAGATAGGCTGCTCAAAGCTCCCCACTCTCACTGAGTGAACAGAGAAGCTTCCTCTATCCAAGCCAAGGATATGGAGCAACACAGGAAACTATACCACAGTCCTTGGAATTCAGCAAAACCTGAAATCTTGACTAATCTAGTTCAACAAATGCAGGAAAAGAGAATATTTGTTTTGTTTTTTTTCAGGGAAACAGCAGAAAACACACAGTGAAAACACTGTAAATGCTATAAACAGGCTTTAAAGCGCACTTTAGTGTGTGGGCCTACAACAGATATTATACAATACAAAAATGACTTAAATTGATATAAAACAAGTGCAAAAAGCTGCTAAAAAGCAGGAAGGCCAAATGCAATTTAAACTTTTAAAGCACAGATCAGTTAGAAATTCACTTTTAAGGCGAGGAAAAGGCAGTCGGAGCAAAGAAACAGAGAAAAATACTTAAATCTGGAAAGTCTCTCTTTGGTCTCTCTGTTGCTTGTATCACTCAGCAGGACACCATGAGGAGCTGTCATGAGTTGTAGACTGGTGCAAAACCGCGCAAATGTGGGTTTTAAGCAGGGAAACTGAAAGAGATTAGGAATTGACCCAAAACGGCCAAGAAGCTACTAGTTTCAGGGCTGAGACCACTCCTTCAGGGACAGATAGGCTGCTCAAAGCTCCCCACTCTCACTGGTGAACAGAGAAGCTTCCTCCTATCCAAGTAAGGATATGGGCAACACAGGAAACTATACCACAGTCCGGAATTCAGCAAAACCTGAAATCTTGACTAATCTAGTTCAGCAAATGCAGGAAAAGAGAATATTTGTTTTTGTTTTTTTCAGGAAACAGCAGAAAAAAACACAGAAAACACGGTAAATGCTATAAACAGGTTAAAGCACTTTAGTGTGTAGCCTACAACAGTTATACAATACAAAAATGAGTTAAATTGATATAAACAAGTGCAAAACTGTAAAAGCAGAAGGCAAATGCAATTTAAACTTTTTTGACACAGATCAGTTAAATCCGGCTTTTTAGGTGGGAAAAGGCAGTGGAGTGTAAAAACAGAGAAAAAATACTTAAATCTGGAAAAGTCTCTTTGGGTCTCTCTGTTGCCTGTATCACTCTGCAGGACACACGAGGAGCTGTGCGAATGGGGGTTGTATTGGCACAAAACCCACGAATGCGGAGGTTTTAAAGAAACTGAAAGAGATAGGAATTGACCCAAAGCCAATAAGCTAGTTTCAGGGCTGAGACCACTCCAGGGACAGATAGGCTGCTCAAAGCTCCTCACTCTCACTGGTGAACAGAAGCTCCTCATATCCAAATGGGATATGGGCTTACACAGGAAACTATACCACAGCCCGGAATTCAGCAAAACCTGAAATCTGGACTAATCTAGTTCAGCAAAGGCGGGAAAAGATAATTTTTTTTTGTTTTGTTTTTCAGGAAACAGCAGAAAAACACACAGAAAACACTGTAAATGCTATAAATAGGCTAGTGCACTTTGGTGTGTAGCCTACAACAGTTATACAATACAAAAATGACTTAAATTGATATATTGATATTTTTTTTTGTTTTGTTTTTCAGGAAACAGCAGAAAAACACACAGAAAACACTGTAAATGCTATAAATAGGCTAGTGCACTTTGGTGTGTGTAGCCTACAACAGTTATACAATACAAAAATGACTTAAATTGATATAAAACAAGTGCAAAAACTGTAAAAAGCAGAAGGCAAATGCAATTTAAATTTTTTAAAGCACAGATCAGTTAGAATGTTCTCATATCGTACCTATCCGAATTTGAAACAAAGATTATGTTATAAGGACCTTAAAAATAATAAAAAGTTGAATATAAGTAGAAAACAGGGGTACATTTCCTTGTTACAGCTGCATATGTTGTGATGATATAAATACAAGCTGTGAATGTATACATCCTAACACTGAGAAGAAATATACTTTCAGGTGTTTTGCAGCTTGTGTATATGGCATGATGTAAGGTATGTCAAGCATTCTACATAGGGAAATGCACAAGAAGGTTGAAGGGCAGAATTATTGAACACAAATCTGAAATGCTTAGAGAGGTAGCAACTCATGCCCTGGGCAAGGATATGAGGGAGAAAGGAAGTACACACACTTAACTTTATAGTGATTGACATTGGACAGAAGAAAACAGGGGGGGGGGGGGTCTTAACAATGAGTTAGAAGTATGTGAATATTCATGGATCACACTTTTAGAAGCTGATTGTTTTCCAGGTTTAAATACAGCAGTAAGCATTAAACACATTTTAAAAAGAAGACAGTTAACTTTGAAATGACATCCTGTGTGGATGGGTCTTGGTTAAATGTGTTACTTATTTTATGGCTATACTGACTTTCAGTAACATTTTACCTGTATATGTGTCTTTAAACTGAAGTGCTTAATACAACTGTGTCATGTGATTAGTTTTATGGTTTGGATTTATTGTTTAAATTAAAGCATTTGATTTCTTTTAGGAAATACACCCCGGGGATCACTTCTATGTCTCTGCTCGACAGTGGCACAGGAAAATAACTTTCTTGGGTGGCATAAGCCAGGGAACCTTGTGGGCTAGGCTTACGTAGGCCCTTGGGCTGATAGCCTAGTACCTACCTATGAACCTATGAACACACTGATGAAGAGCTGATCCCGAAAGCTTTGTGATTTATTTTCCTGTTTGGAATAAACACTGCATTTTACCTCAACATTTCCAGGTCTTGGATTTTTTTTACTACTGTTTTGTATTTTGTATCCTGCCTGGTTTACCTATGTGCTGTGCTTGTTTCTTTGGATTTCTGGTTGCTATTCAAGGTAGCTACCAGGAAAAGGTACAACAAGCCTACAGACCCCTGCATCATTTGGGAGAAGACTGTTGATCACCAAAGAGCCTGTGGCCTGATTCTCATCTTGGAATTGGTGCTGCTGTTTTGCGTCTCACCGCTGAGAAAGAAGTAAAGGAGAATTGTATCCCAGCAGCATGAAGCTGTGGTGAGACTAGCACTAGTAGTAGCCAGGCAGTAGCCATTCAGGTGACTCCCCTCTTTTCATCATTCTTGACAAGCTAAGTCTTTCTTTTCAGTAGGCACTGCTTGATTAGCTCCTGTCTAATCTAACTTCAGAATATCTGACTAAATACGTCATCCATAAATCATCAGGGTCTACTTATTAGTTTCTCCTCGAGTGATTGGCAGTACCCTGTATGGACACAGACACCTTGAGTTGACATTTTTCCTGTAAAAGCAGCTTTGAAATTTCACCAATAGCTGGTTGTACGCAGGACAACTAGTTTGCAGTGAAAGGCACTAACTCAGAGTTGCAAACCAGATACTCCTGACATTGATTTATATTGTCTAATCAATAAAAAAGGTCTGTTGCCATTGGTATTAACTTTACCACTGTCTCTGTCATCAGCTTCATGGATATGGGCATCATGAGGCAATGTAGAAATTGCCTCATGTTTACTGACACCCAGTTAATTCTCAGACAAACTGATATGGTATGTATGACATGTATTTTACATAATGTCACTGGAGGTAAAGCCTTCACATCAAAGCACTCCTAATGCCAATAAGACTGTCATTAGTACACACACTGTACCCATCACACACAATTCAAAGCAGACATAAAGACCCACATATGCTGAGGCACTTAAATGTAACCTTCCTAAACCCCAAAGACTACCTAGATGAAGTACACATACCAAATACCCTCAGCAGCCCTGAATCCACTCTTTCAAAACAACACCCACATCAACACATACAGTCACATCTCATGGAGCCTCTACTTCTAAGCCTATAATGCAAGGCACCACAGAATCCAACATTTTAGTCATTGGAGACTCCACTGTGAGACACAATGATGTCCTTCTCGCCAGGCTGAGTAAAAAGAAAGCCATGGTCATTTGCTTATCAGGGGCCAAGATCCACCACATTAAATATGCAGTCAGGTCATTGGACCAGAGGTACCAGTATGACTCAGTCATAGTCCATGTGGGTGTAAAAGTCCTGAGATGTACTTCCCTAGATTGCATGAAGAGAGACATCATGGAGCTCTCTGAATATGTGTCCCAGGCTGGTATGAACTTAGCATTGAGCAGCATTTTAATTCTCCAAGGATGATGCCACAGTAAGAACAAAAGTTGACTGACTTTAATAATTAGCTTGGTTTCTGGTGTTATTCTAAGAGAGTGCAATATTTGTCAGTGAGGAAGGAGATGGTTAACAGACCATACTGCTTTGCCAGAGATGGTCTGCAATTCTCCCCTCTAGGCTTTTGAGTATTAACTAAAACATTGTCTTTCCCTGCAGTGCCTTTTTTAGGCAATGCCAAACAAAAAGTATTACTGAAATAGCAAATCAAAACCAAGAAAATCTAAAGGTGTTACTGTTCAATGCCAGGAGTCTAAACAAAAACTCCATTCCCTAGAACCTCTCCTCATCTTAGAGAATGCTGACACTTATGTGGTCACTAAGACAGGGTTTAAAGCCGTGGAGAGCACACCGACAGTGCAAGGTTATAATGCCTTCTACACATTTAGACCAGCTACTACACAGGGACTAAAGATGGAGGTGTCTCCATCTACTTCAAAAATAAATATACCTCAAGGCTGGTCAGACAAGACAATGCACTTGAGCTTTTCCATGTTCAAATCACCACAGGCAAAATCCCATACCACTTCCTTGCAAACTGTACTGTAGGTCCCCCTCTATGACCCAGGAAACTCATAACATGTATTTAAACTTACTGGAAACACTCACCATCCAACCCAATATCATATTCATGGACAATCTTAATTATCCCACTTTTACCTGGGAATCATATATGACACAAACCTGCAGGCACAGACATTCCTGGATGTTGTAAACACAAACTCCCTGGACGAGATTGTCAATACACCAACCAGGGGTATAACCATACTGGATCTCATCCTCACTAATAGGGGAGAGTGCTGCACACCCCCTAGTATAATGCCTTCTCTGGTAAGGTCAGAACACAAAATGGTCTCCTTTGAAGTAAAACTAAAACCTGGAACCCCAACTAACCCTGGAATATTCAGGAACTATTCCAAGGCTAATTTCCTACTATTAAGGGATAACCTGGCAAAATTTCAAGCCCTCATATACCCTGAAAACACTGCTGCCTATATGCAACTGTTCAAAGAAATCCTATATAAGCATGTTAATAGCTCCATACAGCAGCTGTACCCACCAGCACAACATCAACAGGCTGTATAATGGAAGGAGATAAACATAGCAAAATTACGAGGCGCAGCACCCAGCAGGATAAAATCATGCTTGGCAAACTAAACAAACAATTCAGAGAGTAAATAAAGGCTACCAAAGCCAAATTTAAAGTAAACTTGGCCTCCCAGGCCAAGGAGAACCCCAAGACATTTTTAGCTATGTCTGCAACCTCAAAGGCAATACACAATTGAGTACAGAGCTGACTGTTAATGGAGCCACTTATACTGAGCTAGAAGACATAACAAACCTAATGGTTGACAAATTCAGCTCCAATTTTACCTCCCTCTCTTCCCTTCAACCTTCCTTTAGGAAATAGCATCAAATATAACACCCCCTGTTTTCACTAGGAAACAGGTCCTTAATACTCTCTCTAAGGCCAAGAACACTGCATCAATCAGCCCAGACAATATCCCCGGATACCTTCTAAATTGCATGAAACATGACCTAGCAGGCCCTCTGGAATTGCTGTTTAACTGTATCCTCCAAACAGGCTTCATGCCTCATTAATGGAGAAAAGCAAAAGTCATCCCTTTGCAGAAAGGTGGGCCAACTACAGACCCCATAAGTCTCACTACTTTTGTATGCAAAGCCGTGGAAAGAATTATCATGGAAATGGTCAATAATAACATATGAAACCTAATCCAGTTTGATTTTGTCAAGGACAGGTCATGCCTACTCAACCTGGTAGACTTCTGTGAGAAGGTCACCAAAACAATGGATGAAGGCAAAATGGTTCACACTGCCTACCATGACCTGGCCAAGGCATTTGACACAATACCCCACTTGGGCATTGTTGACAAAGTCAAGAGGTTAGGTACAAACCCTTATGTCACCTGGTGGATAGCCAGGTGGCTCACGGATAGGACTCAAGAAGTTTGAATTGGGGAGTCCACCTCTACAAAGAGGTTAGTCACACGTGGAGTCCCACAGGGATCAGTCCTGGGACTGTTTCTTTTTGGCATTTACTTCTCTGAAGTCAAGAATAATGTCAATCCCCTGTGGCTGGCTAAATTTGCAGATGGTTGCAAATTAGGAGCTGTTGTTAAATCCCCCACTGACACAAATGTTCTCCAGGAAGGACTGACACAGACAAATAACTGGTGTCAAGAGCCATGGACTAAAACAAAATGCCAAGAAATACATAATAGTATCCTTCAGGAAGTCATCCACCCCGGTAACTATCATATTAACAACACACTCCAAAGGGACTTGGGAGATAAGCATAGATAGTAATCTAGTCTTTAACCATCATGTATCTACAGTAGTGAGGAAATTGTTTTGTGTTGTGCAACTTATAAACAAATGTATGGCATCTAGGTCCAAGGAAGTCATTATTCCATTGTATTCGGCATTCATCAGACCTGTCAATGAGTACAATGCCCACTTTGGTATATACCTAGCCAGGCATATCCAACAACTAGAATGTTCACAGAGGTTCCTCACTAAAAGACTACAGGGCATAAGTAACATATCCAAAGCAAACCGCTACAAGGTCTTGTCCCTGTATTCTGTCTCCTACAGGCTGTTGAGGGGAGGTCTGTGCATGGCATACAAGGCATTGTCAGACCCCACTCTAATGGACCTCCTGCATATTTGCAAAACAAACAACATAAGAATTACCCATTCTAAAGACTTAAACCTTGCATCTGATATACATAGGACCTACTAGAGAGACCGGTATGAATCCCTGAGACAGAGCTTGTACATTTTTCATCTTCCCAATTTCCTGCTTACACTTATTAAGGATACCAGAACTTGTCAGAGATTTGTGATGCATGGCTAGGCTTAAAAAGGCCCTTGGAGTCATTAGCCTACTAAACACCTGTGAACGCAAAGCTTTGCAAGTGAGCTGTCCTGGGTACTTCTGGATCTACAGGAAACAGAGCACAAAAGGATATGAAAGAAAAACAAATAAAGATGAAAAAGAGAGGCGAGGGGGAGAGAGAGAGATGATAAAAGCCCTGTCAAATGGTTTACTATGTCCCATACAGAGCAACA
>NC_056737.1:1093811900-1093824400 GCF_019279795.1 Protopterus annectens
AAAAAAAAAAAAAAAAAAAAAAAAAAAAAAAAAAAAAAAAAAAAAAAAAAAAAAAAAAAAAAAAAAAAAAAAAAAAAAAAAAAAAAAAAAAAAAAAAAAAAAAAAAAAAAAAAAAAAAGCATGTCAAGGTCAGTTGTCAATCTTCTCTCCGGTCCCGCTGGTGAATCTGGGAATCTTGAGGCACTGTCACAACTGCCTCATGTACAGACAACCCTCTCCTCCTCACAACAAATTCCAACACATGTGAGATAAATCCATATAGCCAAACCGGAGGCTAAGCTCTCTCAACTCAGTACTGGCGTAACCAGTCAGGAGGAGAAGGAAACCACACTCAGTACAATTCCAGTCTCACATAGACCTACCACGACAGCAAACCAAACACATAAACACACAAAAACATACTCGGAGGCTCTAAATAAAAATCTGCCTAAGCAGCAGAGACCTGCAAAGCAGACACCCAAGCAGCACGCTACCCCAAAACAAAACCGTGCAACACATATCTCACAAAGCCAGTGTGCGAACAGTCACAGCCCTTAAGACTAAACAACACACCTGATACACTTGTAATAGGTGACTCTATAAATCAGGCACACTGGCGTCCCGCTCACCAGGCTGAACAAGGAGAGGGTCACGGTGAGCAGCCTGTCAGGCGCTAGGATCCGCCACATAACACAAGCACTCAGGTCACTCCAAGGCAAGTACAAATATGACTCAGTCATTGTCCATACTGGTGTGAATGACCTGAGGCGTACCTCCCTGGACTACATGAAAAGAGACATAAAGGGCTCTCTGAGCATGTAGCCCAGGCGGTATGACCCTGACCTTGGTAGCATCTTACCCTCACCAAGAATGATGCCACAATATGAAGACAAGATGATCAATTTCAACAATTGGCTTAAGTACTGGTGTCATTCAAAGGGGATCAATGCCTGTCAGCTTGGGATGATATGCTCGACAAGCCACGATGCTTCGCTAGGGCGGCTTGCACCTGTCACCCTGGGCTTTTCGGATATTGGCAAAGGCTCTTGCTACCCCATAGTGCCTTTTTTAGGCAAGGCTCAAAGACAAACCCACCTCCATAGGTATCACAAGGGATAAGAAACTAAGAGTAATGCTACTCAATGCAGAAGTCTAAACCTCAAGATGCACTTTTCGAAACTCTCCTTAGCATGGAGAACATCGATATCTGTGCAGTAACAGAAACCTGGTTCAGGGCTCCCGAGAGCACCCCAGCACTACCAGGTTATACCTCATACCATGCTCATTTAAAACTTGGACCGAACCACAAAGGAGGAGTATCGATATTCATCAAAGATACCCACACCTCCAGGTTGGTGGCAAGCACGAAGCATCAGAGACTATCCATGTGCAACTAACAGTGGGTAAAACTGCCTTCCAGTTTATAGCCTGCTACAGACCACCCTCCCAAACCCAGGAACCCCCACTCGGCCTTCCTGAGAACACTGGAAAATATGAAGGTCTCAAACACCATTATATTGGGCGACTTCAACTACCCAAACATAGACTGGGAGCATTACTCTAGCTCCAACACCCTAGCCCAAAGGTTCCTAGAATTTATAAACTCAAATGCTATGGAACAACATTTACCACTCCCACAAGAGGAAAACATACTGGACCTGATCATTACCAACATGGGGACTCTATGCTCCAGACCAAGTGTATCCCTCACTGGTAAGATCAGACCATAAACTAATCTCACTGGATATTCACATCGACCCCACCTGCCCAGAAAACCACAGTGAAAAACTTCTCTAAAGCAAATTTCACACTCCTCAAAACTGAGGTGGAATCCTTCAAAGCCCCGGGCCTGTGGAAAATATGGCCCAGACATAGAATCCTTTATAAATGCATTCTATGAACACCTTCAGGAATGCATGGATCATCGATCCCAAATAAAACCAAGACCCAATCCTCCAAAGGCAGGCGTCCTGTCTGGTGGACCCCAACCATAAACAAACTATACAATAGAAGGAGGAAGCTACTAAATGATGAAGCAAAATCCCAAAAGGGAAGGCATCACTGATCAGTATTAGCAAAAACTACGGGCACTCATAAAATTGTCTAAGGCCAGCTTTGAGAGAAAAATTGCACAGGACACTAAGGATAATCACAAGGCTTTCTTTAGTTATGTTAGGAACCTGGGTGGTAATTCCCAGATATGCTCAGAATTAGTCAAAATGACAAAAAATACACTGAACCCACAGACATTGCCAACATCCTAGCTGACAGGTTCAGCGCCAAACTTCTCCCCTCCCACCAAAGGGCAAATATCTATCCCAGCAGAGTGCTGCCCCTGACATCTCAGATGCTCAGGTAGAGCCGCCCTCTCCAAAGCAAAAAACACAGCATCAATGGGACCAGACGGTGTCCCGGGCTGCGTCCTACATGAACTCCAAGAAGAGCTAAACCCAAACATAAAACTACTGTTCAATCTCAGCCTTACTACAGGATATGTGCCCAAAGAGTGGCGTACAGCAACAGTGGTCCCTCTCCATAAAGGTGGTGCCTCAACGGATCCTGGAAACTATAACCCCATAAGCCTGACTAGCTTGGTCTGCAAAGCTATGGAAAGGATCATCATGGACCTCATAAATAAAGATATTGGGGACCTACAGACACTGGATCCTACCCAGTTCGGCTTTGTTAAGGCAGATCCTGCCTCTTAAACCTGGTTGATTTCTTTGAAACAGTCACCAAGGCCATTGGCGAGGGAAGGTGGTCCACACAGCCTACCTGGACCTCATAAAAGCCTTGATACAATACCCCACTCGGGCATTATAGATAAGCTCACCAGCTTAAATATAAACCCTATGTCACTAGATGGATTGCAAACTGGCTCAGGACAGAACCCACATGGTTAGAATTGCTGGAGCCATGTCAGACTCAAACCAGTTACAAGTGGTGTCCCACAAGGCTCAGTCCTGGGACCTCTCTTGTTGGTATATATTTCTCGGAGGTACAGGCCAACACGGAAGGACTGTGGCTGACCAAGTTCATGATGACTGCAAACTGGGCGCCATAATCGACTCTCCAGCCGACACAAGCATCCTCCAAAAGGGCCTCATAGAAACAGACAACTGGTGCCAGAGCCATGGCCTCAAGCTAAATGCCAAAAGTGTATAGTCATCCTTTGGCAAAAACAAAGTGCCCACAAATTACCACATAGGTGGTAATCCATTAAGTACAGAAGAAGTAATTAGGGACCTGGGGACCCAAGTTGATAACAATCTCTCATTTGACAACCACGTGGCCAAAGTGGTTAGAAAAACATTTATATAGCCCACCTAATCATGAAGGGATTCACATCTAGATCAGGGGAGGTCATCGTGCCTCTTTACTCATCCCTCATCAGGCCCATAATTGAGTACAATGCCCTTTTGGGATGTACCTTACCAGACACCTGCAGCAACTGGAAAGACCCAAAGTACCTCACCAAGAGGATCAAAGGGCTCAAACAGATGCCATATGCTGCCCGGTTAAAGAAACTCCAGCTCTACTCAGTGGCATACCGCCTGTTCAGAAGCGATCTGTGCCTGGCGTATAAAGCCATGTCCAACCCGGAATTAATGGACATGCTGCACCTCAGAAAATCAAATCCCATCGAGCTCTGCGCTCGAGACTTGAACCTCAGCACTGAAATAAATAGGACATGCTGGAGGACAGATTCATAACCCAGAGGCTCCCTTCACTCTGGAATAAAATCCCAGTCCAGGTTAGGCAGAGTCCCTCATTGACTCTCTTCAAGAGGAATCTTGATGAGTGGATGGGAGATCGTAGGTTTTACTCGGGTATCACTTCTGTGTCACTGTTAGACAGAGGCACAGTATACTAACTTTCTCGAAAAGGGCATAGCAAAATAAATTTAAAATGGGTGGCGAAAGCCAAACACATTCTGGCTAGGCTTATAAATGCCCTAGGGCAGATAGCCTAGTATGAACCTATGAACCTATATATATATATATATATATATATATATATATATATATATAGATGTATTTATATATGTATATATATCTATATATATATATATATATATATATATATATATATATATATATGTATTTTATATATATATATATATATATATATATATATTATATATTTATATATATATATATATATATATATATGTGTGTATATATATATATATATATATATATATATATATATATATATATGTGTGTATATATATATATATATATATATATATATATATATATATATATATATATATATATATATATATATATATATATATATATATATATATATATATATATATGTATGTGTATATATGGTATATATGTATATATATATATATATATATATATATATATATATATATATATATATATATATATATGTATATATATATATATATATATATATATATATATATAGATGAACAACCACGAGGCAAAGTCCCAATTGATTCCAAACAATAAATATATCCCTTGTTTTAAAGCAGCAAAAAGCACGTTATAATGGAAAGCAAATAACAAACTGAATCGTAATAAAATAAAATTAAAATAAATCCTTTAATATGATAAAACAAGACATGAATTACGTAAGCGCTTTCACGGAACCTATTGTCCGCTTCATCAGACGTTAAAATATTTCAAACAATCCTTTCTTTTTATACATTCTATTATCTGTTGATTGCCTTAATTAATTCATCCAAAACAATTTATGTTTAAAGATATATAAACGCTTCATTCCTATTGTGCATTCTTAATCTCTGTTAAGATATAAAATTAATATATAGCATAAATGTATAACATACCATAAATATATAACATTACAAATAATGAACTATTATGTTGAAAAATGATGAAATATTATGATCTAACATATGTTAACTAAAATATAAAAATATAACTATAAGTTAAAAATACAAATCCATGTTATATTCATGTAATAAAATTAGAAGTTATGTACATACCATAACGTTCCATGTTAGTTGTCTTCTCTCGCCTTCTTTCTTGCTGGATGGGTTCGGGCGGTCCTCGGCTCCATTCAACACTGCTTAGTTCGAGAACTCATTTTACCAGCTCGAGGCAACCCTATATCCCATGATGCAAGGCGTGACTACCTCAGATCTTGTTTGGTAGCTAGAAGAAAATCCTGCCAAAAAATACTTCTTGCCAAGGAAGAAGATACTAAATGTAGGAGAAACTAGGCCAATGGCCACTAACAGTAATGACTCTTCCTATTGTGAACTCTTGGAAAGGTGACAACACCCCAACAAAAGGAAGGTACAACCTCAAGATCAGTCAGGCCAGGGGAAGGAGGGAGGGCAAGAAAAGAAGGCGAAAAGACAACTAACATGGAGCGTTATGGTATGTACATAACTTCTAAATGTTAAATTGTCAAACTACTTCATTCTTGCTGGATGGGACCGCGTCCCTAGCACCTCTATCCTGGGTGGCTCAGTGGAACAGACTCTTGAGAACTGTGGAACCAAATCCAGCCCTGTCCCTGGAGGCCAAGTCCAATTTGTAATGAGAGACAAAGGTGTGAGGAGTGGCCCAAGTGGCTGCTGCACAAATGGTGTCAATAGGTAGCCTATCCTGAAAAGCTGTGGATGTGGATAGGCTCCTGGTAGAATGTGCTTTTGGTTTTGAGGACAGTTGCTTGCCTCTAAGATGATAAACATAAGAAATGATAGAAGACAGCCATCTGGATAAGATCACTTTAGAGACTGGGAGACCTCTTCTATTCTCTGCATAAGAAAGGAATAGTTGATCAGATTTTCTGAACTATTTAGTTCTGTCCAAATAATATCTGAGTTGACGATAGACATCTAAGCAATGAAGTTTTTGTTCAGCTTTGTCTGAATAATTAGGGAAAGAAACTGGCAAATCAATAGATTGGTTAAGATTCATCTGGGAAGCAACTTTGGGTAAAAAACATGGATTAGGTCTTAAAGATACCCTATCTTTGTGAAAAACCAAGTAAGGGGAACGGACACAAAGGGCCTGAAGTTCAGAAACCCTTCTAGCTGAAGTAACAGCCACCAAGAAAATTGTTTTCCAGGAAAGAAACTTTAAGGAGCATGTAGCAGCTGGTTCAAAGGGGGGTAGAATCAAGGATGCAAGCATTAAGTTCAAATCCCACTATGGAGGGGGATCTCTGATTGGAGGCTTTAGAAGAAATATACCTCTGAGAAAGGCTTTGCAAAGTTTGTGGGACATTATGTTTTGATCTGCTAAACCAACATGAAAATTAGAGATTGCTGCCAATTGGACTTTAACTGTAGAAGCAGAAGACCCTGATTGAAAAATCTCTGCTAAGAAATCCAGAACTGAATGCACTGGAGCAGTAAAGGGATCTAATTGTTTAGACTTTGCCCAGAAAGCGTTTCCACTTACTAGCATAAATCTTTCTGGTGGAGGACTTAAAAGAAGCTACTATGATATCCCTAACGGGGTTAGAGATCATAGGAAGCCTGGCTAAGGAAGGAAGTGGAGCAACCAAGCAGTGAGGTTGAGAGAATGAATGGCCCGGTGCGGTTGACCCGACTGGTGGGTCAGAAGGTCTGGAACTGGGTCCAGATGCCAAGGCTGCGCCAGGAGATGACAATGCAGGGATGGAAACCAAATTTGTCGAGGCCAGTAAGGGACAATGAGGATCAACTTGGCTCTCAATATGGTAGCTTTCTGAATAACTTGTGGTATCAGTGGAAAAGGAGGAAAGGCATACAGAAGTCCCCGGGGCCAATCCTGGGTTAGAGAGTCTCTCGGGGAATGGCCTGGTAGAGGAAAAAGGGTGAAGAAGTCCGGGCATTTGCTGTTTTGGGGTGTAGCAAAAGGTACAGGAAGGAAGCCCACTTCTGAAAAATCTCGTCCACTACTGATTGCTTGAGAGACCACTCATGTGGCATGAGAATAGCTCTGCTCAGTCTGTCGCTAAGAGGTTGGATCTCCCAGGGATATGCATTGCTATCAGAAACCGATGAGAGGAGATCGCCCATTGCCAAAGTCTGAGAGCTTCTCGACACAGTGGGTAGGACCTGGTGCCGCCCTGCTTGTTGATATACCAGACTACAGACATGTTGTCCGTCTGAACTGCAATAGTCCCTAAGGGAAGAAAGTCATTGAGAGCTTGCAACGTTAAAAGCACTGCTCTCATCTCTAGGACATTTATGTGCAGATGGTATTCTATGGGTTGCCAAGTCCCATGGACCATCCTGCCCTGATAATGCCCCCCCCCCCCGATCAAAGAGGCATCCGTAGTGACTGTGGCAACCGGAACTGAGGGAAGAAACAGTCGGCCCTGATGGAGCAGAGGAGAAGACATCCACCAGGTTCGATGACTCTTGCACGACTGCGTGACAAAAATCTCGTGACTCATGGGGAGTTGCTGGAATGACCATTGAGCGAACAACATCCACTGCAGAAGATGCATGTGGAAGCGGGCTAATGGCAGAAGAACAATGGCCGCAGCCGTAAGACCCAGAACCTTCAGGACAAATTTGGCTCTGACCTTCTTGCTGAGTAATATGATCCGAACATACTTCTGAATGTCCAGAATTCTTCATTCTGTGAGTCTGGCTGACATGCTGACAGTGTCTAATTCTGCGCCTATAAAGGTAATAGATTGGCAAGGCAGAAGATTTTTCGAAATTTATTGAAATCCCCAATTGCTTGCAGGTTTGCAGAGTGTGGTCTCTGGCCTTGAGAAGTTGATGCCTGGTGGTGGCGGAGAGGAGCCAGTCGTCTAGATACGGAAACACCTGGAATCCTTGATGTCTCAGATGAGCCGTAACCACTGCCATGCATTTGGTAAACCTCTGGGGGCTGTAGTGAGGCCAAAGGGCAGGGCTCTGAATTGAAAATGACTGGACCCCAGCGGCGGAGAAATCTTCTGGAGCACCTGTGAATCTTTATATGATAGTCACGCATCCTGAAGGTCTATTGAGCACATCAGTTGTCCTTGCCCAAAAGGGTAGAATGGACTGGCGTGACCATCCAGAACCTTGCCTTCTTGACAAACTTGTTTAGTTTGCTGAGGTCTAAAATTGGTCTCAATCTCCCGTCCTTTTGGGGACCAAAAAGAATCTTAGTAGGTGCGGATCCTACTTGGTCTGCTGGCACTGTTTGGATGGCTCTTTTGCTAGGGGTTTGATACCTCCTGTTTTGCCAATTCCCTTAGACCGGGTGGGGCGTCTGGAAGGGAATGATGAGGAGCAGGATACCTCTCAAAAGGGATATCATAGCCCTCGGATATGATCGACTGTACCATTTGTCATGAGAGAGCAGCCAGGCTGTGGGTACAGTGACAATCTTCCCCGACTGCCTCCAAGGGTGGGCAGTGGGGCAACCTCAGGGATGCTGGAAGGGTTTATCAGGGAGAGTCTCCCTGCTACCCTGATTCTGGGACCCCTCTGACCCTAGGCGGGCGCCTATTATTACCCCTCTGCCTCTGGGGGTAAACTGACCACGTGTGTCTGGCGTGACTCCTTGAGATTTCTGGAACCACATTTTCCCTCCCTTCTGACCCTTTGGATAGGGTCTTGAAGGGAGTGGAGAAAATGGACTCCTACTGCAGAAAGGGTCTTGCCGTCTTGCTCACACCTGGTCAATGTATCCTTCACCTGAGGTCCGAACAAGCCGAACTGTCAAAGGGGTATTGGTGAAGGGCCTTAAAGGGTCTGCAAAATTACAAAGCCGCATCCAGGCCTGGCCTAAGTGCCACTCCTGTGCCTGTGGCCCTACTCGCCCCATCGGCTGCATAAAATGAGGCGCATGGAGGAGTTAGTCAAAGAATTGAGGATTCCTAGCTGTGAGGCAATCTTTTCCTGAGCCCCAGTGGCGAAGGATCCTGAACCACTTCACCTAGTTCCTTGAGAATGTCTCTCTGAAGTCTGGTAAAGTGACAAAGGTAGTTCAGCGAGCATAGCAAGGTCGCTGAAGAAAACATCCGATTGCAGTACCTGTCCATGGTCCTAGAATCCTTATTGGGAGGATGGACAGGCACAGAAGGATCAGCAAGTTCCTTCTTGGTGGCGCCGCCACCACCATATCAACAGGGACGCCCTTAGAAAGAAACTGTTTGTCTGTCAGGGCTGTAATGAATTTGGAGGGCCTTCTAGGAACTGGTTCCACAGAATCGGGGCTGCCCGCCTTCGAGCCACTACTTGCATGAGTGGGTGAGGAGACACCCAGGAGGTGGAGGTCGAGATCGAAAGCCTCCAGGTATGCGACTCATCCTCGGAGGGGTTAATGGAAGGCCAGTTCCCCTCTGCTTAAGGAGTTCCAGGATGTCTGAAAAGGAGACATCCTCAGAGGAGACATGAGGAACCCTCCGACTCATCTAAGTCGGTATCTGATGTAGTAGACTCAGGGGAGTCTGTGTGCTTCCTCTTACCGTCCTCTTCTGGGGGTTCTGCTGCAGGATCAGGAGAAACCTCGGAAGAGAAGTTATTCCCAATGGGAAACCTGGGCGATGGATCTCTGGGTCCAGGAGCAAGAGGCTGGCAAGAGACATCAACAGGCACAGAAGATGGAGGAGCTAAAGGAATAGACCATTGACCTGGCTCGGGGGCTGGGACACTCCTCATCACCTCGAAGGCTCCTCTCCCAGGAGGCCAGAAGACTCCTGCTCGAAGAAACAGGAATCCTGGCCCACTGAGAGAAGGCTCGAAGCGATGTCGGTGCCGAGCTCACCAATGCAGCCCCAAGAGGAAGAGCAGGGTCGGACAAGGGTCCAATGCCACTGCCCCTCTTGGAGCCGACAAAGAGACTCGACGGATCCCTCAAGGAAGGTCTCATGGAGATCGGGCCGAAGGCGTCGGGCAAGCAGGATGTCGGCTCCGTGCACCAGTCACCGTTCTGAGAAGCTCCGGCTCCAAACTCTGAAGGAGAGTCGGAGCAGGAAGTTCGGGGGGAAGAGAAATAGCAGACGTCTGTTGAGATGGGCTATGGAGCATTTGGGCTAGTGCCTGTGACTTCAAAAGTCTGCTTACCACCCTCTCTAAATCATGGTCTGATAGCCTGGAAGATCTTGAAGATCGGCTCCAATGGCTCCGCTCCGACAAAAGAGGAGATCCCGGTGCCGAACAAATCAACTCCAGGGAAGGAGACCAAGATCTCTTCCTGGATGGAGCCATCGGAGCCGATGACCTCTCGGGTCCAGATGGATTCGAAGACTTGTCGGCTCCAATACTGGATAAAAACACGTCGGCTCCAGCCGACAAAGTAATAGGCAAACGGTGTGTGTCAGACTGGTCAGAGCCGACACAGCAATCTCAAGGTAGAAAGATCGGCTCAGCGGGCCGATCTCGACTCGAAGTCGGGCCACAACCAAAGGCTTAGGAACTACAACCTGGGCTCTAGATGGCTTAGAGGTTTAACTGACCCAGCCTTGGTCGGAGAACCCTCTGGCTTTAACCACGAAGAATTAATTTATTTTCGTTTCTGCAGGACTCTCTGGCTAAAGGTGACAAATGGCACAGGAGTCCTGCAGGTGTAAAACCCAGGCAATACACAAGAAGTGTGACCGTCTGTCAGAGACATTTTCTGACAGCACGAGTCACACTTCTTGAAACCTGAACCTTTACCTCTTTAGACATAATAATGTCCAAAAACAGACAGACACACAACAATCACACAGTTAATCCCTAAAAACACACACACACAACCTGACAGGAATTAACTGAGGGGGAGGCTTAAGGCCTGAAGGAAATAAATCCTAACCTAAGGGAAAGGAATATAGGTTAGGAGACAAGTATAAGTATAAAAAATATACCCAAAAAAAGACAAATAGAAATTAAGGGGAAAAACTCTGACTAATCTGACAGAAATTGAAAACTTTACCTGAGCTGGTAAAAAGGAGACCTCTTCGTGAAGCGGCAAACGAGATCTGGGGTAGTCACGCCTTGCATCATGGGATATAGGGTTGCCTCGAGCTGGTAAAATGAGTTCTCGAGCTTAGCAAGTGCCGAGTCAGAGCCAAGGATCGGCTCCGAACCCATCCAGCAAGAATGAAGGCGAGTTTGACAACTTAACATCAGATGTATAACTTTATGACAACATATGCATGCTGAAATATAAACATTAAATCTAAACAAAACTGATAAATATGTTAATGAATGTGTATATAATAACTAATATTTATATGGACAATATATATATGTATATATGTGATTCATTTATAATCTTTTGCTTTCAAAATAGGTTTAAGGGATATAGCATCATTCAGTCCTCTGCCTCTGTGTGCTGCTAACCTAAAGATCCATTTTAATTCTGCACTCTCAGTTTCATTAACAATATCTCCTTTCCGTATATTATCATATTGAATGTGCAATATCTGGAAGAGAAAAGTATGATGATGTCCAAGGCTCTTAACATGTTTAGCTATGGCATTATATTCTTCCTGCCTTTGAATACTATAGTTATGGTCCCTTATGCATTCTTTCAAAGTTCTGTTTGTTTTGCCTACATAAAAACAGAAACAGAAGGTGCAGTGGGCAACATACACAACGTTTTTAGTATCACAAGTGCCTGTATTTCTCAGCTCCCAGAGATATCCAGTATCAGGTTGTTTAAAAAACCTAGATTCATCAATGAATCTGCATTGGGCAAATTATTTTGTTTAATCAATGTCCTCTTGGGATAGCATAATTGTTGCTTCAAATTCTTACAATTCTTATATATACAGGACGGTTACTCTCCTATCAATGCCTTGGTATTATCATCAACCAATAAAATATGCCAATTATCTCTGATGGCCTTTTGTATTCTATTGACATTATTGCTGTATGGCAAAATTACAGACAGTCTAGATGTATTTTCCTTTTTGTTGTTATTACTCATACCTACATCCTTCTCTGAGTAGTAGGGTTTAGCAGTACTTTTTCTAAGTTCTTTTGTTTGTATATAAATTCTATTTATATCGCCCTCACTATAGCCTCTGCCCATAAAACCTGGCTTTAATTGGGTCATTTCACCTAATAATATTTGTTGATCACAACATAATCTTGATAATCGTATAGCTTTGTCCCTTTACTATGTTGTTAAATAATGTAGGATTATGCATGCTGTCTCTATGAAGGAAAGCTGGACAATAACAAGGCTTCCTGTATATTTTTGTTTTCAAAGTACTTTTATCAAGATAAACAGTGACATCAAGATAATTAATATTCCATTGTGAAACTTAAAAAGTCACCAGTGGAATTAACATGGTCAAGTAGACGCTTACATCCCTTCTCATCTCCATTCCATATGAGAAAGAGGTCGTCTACAAAACACCTATAAAATAAAACAATGGGATGGCCTATTAGATGTTCCTGTTCCCACGAAACCATAATGAGGTTAGCGTAGGTATTGGCGCAGCTAGTGCCCATGGCCACTCCCTTCTTCTGTTTATAATGTTGGTTTTGAAACAAAAATATGTTGTTCTCCAAAATAAGTTCTAATAATAAACAAAAAAAAGTCAGCTTTTGAGACCTCTATCCCATTGTCATCGACCAACAGGCT
>NC_056737.1:1093834400-1094001900 GCF_019279795.1 Protopterus annectens
TTTCTGCCTAGTGTATCTAATATATTTGTTTGTACTTCCAACCTTCTTACCTTCTTTTTAATTCTCTTACATCCTTTTCCAACTAACGTTCTCTCTCTCTCTCTATATATATATATATATATATGGATCCCTATCACAACACCGACATGCCACAAAGCCGACACCCAAAACACCGACACCAAAAGACCGACAACACACAATACCGACAACGCACAAAACCGAACACCATAACACCGACACCCAAAACATAAACTACACATTACACACAACTATACATGCACTAACCTTAACCAAAACCCTAACCCTAAGGTCTGACACAACCGCACACTTACCCTACCCACACCCTAACCCTAACTCACTTAACCCACCCCTAAACCTACAGTCTGTCACTATTGCACACATACCCTACCTGCACCCTAACCCTAACTCACTTAACCCACCCTTAAACATATAGTTTGTCACTATCGCACACTCACCCTACCCACACCCTATCCCTAACTCACTTAACCTGCCCCTAAAACTACAGTCCCTCACTGTCCCACACTTGCCTGTCCGCTCCCTAACACTAAATCCCTCACTCTATCGCACACTTACAGAGTTGCGCTCACACTTTCCCATGTCGGTGTTCCGTCCGTCGGGATCTCACCTTGTCGATCATCTGCGTTGTTCTTCTCGTCTCCTTCTTTAGAGTGTCGGCCTTCTGGCATGTCGGTGTACTGAAGGGGACCCATATATATATATATATATATATATATATATATATATATATATATATATATATATATATATATATATATATATATATATATATATATGTGTGTGTGTGTGTGTGTGTATGTTTATAAAATGAGCACGTCAGAGCAAAAAAGTTACTCTTCATTCTCCACCTCCATCCTGTTCATTCCTTATAACTTTGTATTATGTCCTTTCTTCTACTTTCTTTCCATATTTTTCATTAATTTCCTATCATCGCATTCTCAGCCTTTAATTTAGTCAAAATGTACATGAAAATACCACTGTGATGGGCCTTTAAAACTTGCATGTGCATCTCCTTATTTCCATTTTTGGCAGGCATGATTGCTTTGAGCTGCATTACGGCACATGCTTGCATCATGCTGTCTGCTGTTGCTCGTTTTTTCTGTGCTGCAGCTCAGGGCCTACGCTCTCATTGCAGTCCATGCTGCTGCAGCAAGTGGGATACTTAATGAGTTCCTCATTTCACACTACTTTTCTCTACTGGTAATTTTTAATGAGCTCTAGACCTCATCCCACACACTAGCTAAACAGCTGCAGGCTGGCCACAGGTGCTCCTGCCATATTTCTGAACCCAGGAGAAGCTATGACAAATGAGAGGTACTAAGGGCTTAGACATTTACTGGAAAAAAAAGGATATATAGGACATGATGGGGTACATAAGGATATAGCAAGAAGAAGGGGCCTGGCCAGCTGACTAGTTGTAAATTGCAATACCAGTATACACTAAGTAGAAAATGTGGCTCAAATATTTTCCTCCCAACCTTCTGCGCATTTAGTTTAAATCCTGTGTTGAGAAATTGGCACATACATTGTTTATCATTGTATAAAATAAAATTTATTACATATCTACATAAATATTCAGTAATTCATTTTCCAGTTACTTAGAGCCTGTCATGGCAGATAAATTATCCTTGGATAGGGTGACAGCCCATCATAGCTACAAAATGTGAGCTTTAGACATACAAAGCAAGCTACATTTGGCTGCAGTACATATCAGGCTGATTAGAATTTTAATATATCACCCTCATTAAGACTAATCTGCACAGAGTCTGTTTTCCTATAATTTGTAATTTTGTTTTTTTAGTAAGATTCAAACCTTTGAACTAATCTATTTAAGCTTCTATATTACCTGATCGAAAGTTTAGGTTAGCGAATACCTAAATGTCGACCCGATAATATCGAAAAATTAAAACAGCAAATGGCTGATATAATGTGGGAAATAAATTCCCTCGACTGCAAAAAAAAAAAAAAAAAAATGAAACCAAAATAAAGTGGGAGGCTATGCCCCCCACACCCCCTAACTAAATATTCCACCTCCGAGATGACTCTACAGTGGGGAAAGGGGCAAAATCCGTATAATGGCCAAGGGAATTCTTTCCCTGCGTTAAATAGGCCATTTGTGGTTTTTTGCTTTCTCTATTACCAGACCGACATTTAGGTATTCACTAACCTAAACGTTCGATCAGGTAATAGGAACCCTCTAGTCACAATAGTTAATTCCTTGAAGGATCAATTTTTCTTTGGCTTTTCTTTATTTTCTTGAATTTTGGAAAAAAACATGCTCTGTTTTGTAATCTTCAGTTAAAGATGAGGTTAATTGTTTTAGGAAAATCCCTTGCTAATTTTTACAAGATTTTTTTTTCACATCTGAGTAAAAATTTGCAAGACAGGAAAGTGGAGCATCAATCTCTCAAGAGGTAGATAATGGGGGGAACCAGAGGCCTAGCTCTTAACAGCTCTGCTTTTCTTTCTCTTTGCTTTAACAGTTTAGCTGCCTCCAAACTATTTTTCAGAGCCATGTTATTTTATTGGCAGTCTGTGATCAGACTGAAATGAACTGATGATTTGTCAAGCTTCATGTCTTTGGAGAGAGATGTTAATTTGTTTTTATAATTGCTAATATTTATGTTTACAGCTGTTAGGCATTTTAAGTACCTTGACTTTAGACTTTGTTATCTTCTACCTGGAAGGAATTAGACCCATATTC
Organism: Protopterus annectens; assembly: GCF_019279795.1. Lineage (NCBI taxonomy): Eukaryota > Metazoa > Chordata > Ceratodontiformes > Protopteridae > Protopterus > Protopterus annectens. The sequence continues at coordinate 1,093,837,144 of NC_056737.1, forward strand.
ACTGTTTTATGAAGCTGGCACTGTTTTTGCCGGTTTGATATATCTTGTGAAACAAAATAAAGTTTCATATGCATTAGGTCTTTTGAATAAAAAGTGGAGCCTTTTTTTCTTTTTCAGACAGATCTTTTTTCCAGAGGTTACAGCATTTTGATGATTCACTGGTTATGACATTTTATCTGTGTTCAGCTTTCTTGTTCATGTCTGAGTCTGCCCATGGCCAAACATGAAGAGAAACACTTTGAAGTCATAGGCTCTCTTATAATAGCACATACTGAATAAATTAGTTTAGGTTTCCATTTGAGTGTAAATTATTCTAGAAATATTTGTGTAATATGGTAACATCATCCAGTAGCAGTTATGTCTAGTACTGGGTATTGTTAGTTAGCACATTTACTTAGAGTTTACAAGATAATGACTGACAAGGTTATGCAGTAAACTTTCAGTTAACCAGAACTCAAGGAACCAGCACTCTCAAGCAACTGGCAAAAAATATTGAAGAAATACAGTACAATTTTCATGTGTTGCACTTTCTGTTTCCCCTCACTTCCGCAGAAACATACCTTACATTTTTAGAGTTTTAGAGTTTTAAAAAAGAAGATAGGAATAAATTCCCTCACTCCCCAACCCGAAAACAAGTCAAACTATACAAATAGTATAGGGTACAGTATTAGTTGGGCCTATTTTTAATAGTAACTATCAAGCAAGCAGAAACTACAGTTATCCAGAATCTACCAATCTCCATGGGTGCAGGTTAACTGAGAGTTTACTGTAGTCTAATCATCTGGTAAGGAGTTAGGTAGGCTAAGAACTTTTCTACAGTTAAAGTCCAATTATTTCAGTCTCAGACTAAAATACATTTTTAACATCCCAGGATATCATTCTTAGATAATTCTAAGTGGCACCATTCCTGATTTCCATGATTCAGAATTGTATCACCTTCACCTTATCCCACATTGTCAAGATCAAAGATGCAAGTGTTGTGGCTTTCAGTTCTTTACTTACAAAGTGTTTTGGTGTTCTTTGAAGTGCTGTGCTGATATTTACAGCATCTGCATTGTGATTTTTTTTATTAAGAAAGTACATTAAAATTGCTGAAACAATGCTAATTTCCCTAAAAACTGAACTTCTGATCTGAAGTACAAAGCCTAAAACCTGTTAATGTCTTTACTGTTTTATCTAAATTAAGAATGATGAATACTGTATTTTTGTCTTCCCCATAGATTACTGCAGGATTCCATTTTATGTATGTATGTATGTATGTATGTATGTATGTATGTATCTATCTATCTATCTATCTATCTATCTATCTATCTATCTATCTATCTATCTATCTAATCTATCCATCATAGGTAGGTACTAGGCTATTGGCCCTAGGGCCTATATAAGCCTAGCCAAAAAGGCACCCTGGCTTTCGCCACCCAAGAAAATCATTTTCCTGTGCTCCTGTCCAGCAGAGCCACAGAGGTGATCCCCGGGGTGAATTTCCTATTTCCCATCCAATCATCAAGATTTTTCTTGAAGAGTGCTAATGAGGAGCTTTGTTTGATATATATAGGTAGTTTGTTCCAGAGTATGGGAAGTCTCTGGGACAGGAATCTATCCCTCCAGCATGTTCTGTTTATTGTAGTGACATGGTTTAGATCCCTAGAGCATGTAGCTCGGAGGGAATGGGATTTCTTTAAGTGGAGCATGTCCAACAGCTCTGGGTTTGACATAGCTTTGTATGTTAGGCAGAGATTGTCTCTGAGTAGGCAATATGCGACGGAGTAATGCTGAAGTTTTTTGAGACGGTCTGCGTAGGGCATCTGTTTGATGCTGGTAATCCTCTTTGTGAGGCATTTCTGTGGCCTTTCCAGTTGTTGTAAATGTCTTGTGAGGTACATACCAAAAGGGGCATTGTAAATGGGTCTAATGAGTGAGGAGTAGAGGGGAACAATCTCTTTTTTCCTGGATGAGAAACCTTTTTTGATGAGGTGTGCCACGTAGAAGGATTTCCTGACTACTGTGGTGATGTGATTATCAAAGGAGAGACTACTGTCCACCTGTGTCCCAAGGTCTCATCGCACTTTCGGTGTTAAGTAGACTACCACCTATGTGGTAGCTCATGGGTACAGAGTTTTTACCAAAGGGGATGACAATGCACTTTTTGGCATTGAGCTTGAGGCCATGGCTTTGACACCAGACATCTGTCTCCGTAAGGCCCTTTTGTAGGATGTCCACATTATTAGGAGTTTCAGTTATGGCTCCTAGTTTGCAGTCATCTGTGAACTTCATTAGCCAAAGACCTTCTGTGTTAGCCTGTACTTCAGAAAAGTAGATACCATACAGGAGAGGACCCAGGACTGAACCCTGTGGTACTCCACTTGTCACTGGTCTGAAGTTGGATTTGGAGTCTGCTACTTTTACAGTGTGGATTCTGTCAGTGAGCCAGTTGGCAACCCATCTTGTGACATAGGGATTTATAACTAGTTTAGTGAGTTTATCTATAATTCCAGAGTGGGGGATGGTGTCAAAAGCCTTGGCGAGATTTAGATAGGCTGTGTGAACCACCTTACCCTCGTCTATGGCTTTAGTGACTGCTTCAAGGAAGTCTATCAGGTTTAGGAGACATGATCTGCCTTTTACAAACCTGAACTGGGTAGAGTCCAGAGTTTGGAGATTACCAATGTCTTTGTGTATATGATCCATGATGATATATTCCATGGCCTATCTATCTACTAATTTATATGGGAGTCCTATACATGATCAAAGTAAGGGAAAGGTGTCTGGAAAAACACAGACTGCATAAGGTCAAAAACACTAACAACAACCTGGTACAAATGTGCCAAAAAACAACTTCAGTGCATGCAAAATCTAAGTAAAACAAAAGATAAAAAAATAGTTTTTGGGGGGGAGGCTGTGCCCCCCTGCACCCCCTTGCTAATTATGTGTACTGATTCCAATATTGCTTAAACTCAGGCAAGGGCATATTCCCCAGTTCCAAGACTTGTACAATCTTGCACACCTGTTGACCATTTGTTTAGCTAATCACACGTGCTCGACTAAACAGCTGTTGACACAGTCATCAATTTATAGTATTCCCATACACACACATGCACATATATATTTACATTTGTAGCTCAAGATGTGTTAAACAACATTCAGCTACTGAAATATTTCCAGAAAAATCAAAAGTGTTGTAAAATAGGCTGGCTTCATGACAGAGACTGTAAAGCTCTAAGTGAACTCCAGCTAACTTATGTTAGAGTAGTGGGCCCAGGAGCTGCAGGAGTCAGATAGGGAGGGGTTGGAGACAGCAGCTGCAGTTGACATATGCATTATAGGAGGAGATATTTGTAATGTTCAATCAACTGAGCAGTATCTAGTGGAAAACTGAGTGAATAGTCTCAACCTACACAGTCAAGGTGAGTATAAACTTCAAAAATGTGAGTGTTTTCTACTTGATGGCAAAGGGGAATGGACACTGCTGTTCATCTTGCATGGGTGCGTAAATGCTTGGAGATTAGACTAAGATTGGGACCGAAATATTCAAACATTATCGATATTTATGGTCACATTTGTGTTGCACTCCAGACAGTTTATTTGCTTCCTGTTAATGTCTTTTTCAAGACTTTACTTGAAGTAATATGTCTAGAGAGAAGGTACACTCAGAGCAAGCTGGCATATGTCATTTTTGTCTAGACATGTTGGGGAGGATTAGTATCGCCAGTCAATTTAATTACTGGAAATCAACCCAGCTAGAATTGTTTTGTTTATGGGAGGCAAAGTTGGTAGTAGTTAAGTGGAAGGAGATGTTTCAATCAATAATTGTCCTATTGCAGGGGAAATTCTTTCTTTTAATGTCTTTATTAAATTATTACTTAAGATGTAGTCATAGCATACATTAATAGAAAAGAAAACAAATCATATTAACATTTTTTCACACATTATATGACATATATGTTTTCCTTCCTTGTAACAGCTGTCATTCACTCCAACATTATATGCATTTCTCAATTTCTGCCTTCCCTTAAACCTCACTCCTCCTCTTGAACATTATTCTGCATGTATTTTTCTCACAAATTCCATTTAGTTCTATGTAATTTGCTCGTTCCCTTTCCTACAGATCCCACTTCCCGTTATTTTTATCTTTTTAACAATATTCAATATTTCAATTACTGTTACTTTAGATTTTGGTTTCGATTTTCAAATAATTGCTTTTTCGGCAGTCAATAGCATTACATTTAATAAGGTCTTAGTACATCTAGGCAATTCAGATCCAGTGACCCCCCCCCAAAAAAATTTCCTTAGTTATAGCCTTTACTCCCCGATATTTCTATCAGAGTACTCTATAGGGAAGTTTAAAAATCTGCACATTTATTACAACCCCAAAAAACATTTATTTGACATTTGTTAACTAGGTTAGTCTGACTGGGCAAAAGAAAACCCTTTTTCAGCAGAGCCGAGGAGAAAAGCTCCAAACATAAACAATAATATAAGTAAAAAGTCAAACTTATACAAGTATAAAAATATAAAGAACAGAGCATAATTACATGTTCCCATGTTCCCATTTTTCTTTTTCTCTGTCCCTCATCACACCTCCAACATTTGCTGTCTTCCCAAGGAAAAATTCTTTGAAGTTTAACTGGAGTATAAAAATAGCTATGCAAACACTTCCAAGCAAAAACACTTAGGAAACACACTTATGCCCTTCCATTGTTTCTTTGTAAATTCCTTTCCCTGCCTGTCTTCTCAATCTTTTCCAACCTCTTCAGATTGATTCTTTTAGTTAAAATGCAATATTTTATACATTGTAGTAATCATCCGTTTTTATTTTAACAGCAGCTTCTCTTCTAGTCTTGACTAAAAACTCTACCAGAATTGGTCGTTCTCTTAGGCCCCAATTCCTTCCTGTTTGCCCATACTCTGATATCAATCCTTCTCTAGTTATTTGCTCTCAATATCTTGGTTTCTTTGCCAGTTTTGTCCAGTAATTTCCAGCCCCGTCTTGCCTATTTTCTGTATGCCTACTTGCAGTCATCCATACTGGCAAACTCCTTTCCCCATTCAAGTGTTGACATAGTTCTTATAATACCTTCTACAACCTTTTAAATATAAAATGGCTTTTTCAAGACATTAGAATAATTAAGGTAATTTGACTGGATGGAAGGTGTATGTTCATTATCCTTTTTAAGGATATGCATCCTAAATCCTACTCTCTCCTTTTTTTTTAACTCCCCCTGCTTCATCATCATGCATTTATACTACTGTAGGAGAAATTCTAGAATTATCTAATAGCAAAGATGGAAACAAACTTACCAGCACTAGTGATCACTACTGTTGAGGTCATTGATTGGGTATTTGAGAAGCTAAATATAGAACACTGGAGATGCTTGTTTGTCCCTTTTAAATTGAGATGTAATGAGTTTTACAGAAACTCCCATATGGAAAAATGTTTGGAGAAGCACTGACCCCAAGAATACTGGGATCAGTTAGGAGAAGTAACCTCATTCTTAATATGGGGAGGTGCCAACAGAAGTTTCATTCAAGAACAGGGGGGATTACCTAACCTTTAGAGGTTTAACAACAGAGAATAAACAGTTGTGTGCTAGGCGTCCTTTAATTTGTGTGCTTTCAGGGTAGGGAAAGTTCCTTTAATAAGTGAAGAATCCAGACTGAGTAGCAATAGGAATAAATAATACATAAAATAGTGTAATTATATAAATAAAAACGAGTCAAGTATATAAGCTGCTACATGTAATAAAGGAACCAGTTAAATAATTTTAGACCAACGGGTTAGAATGTTCGCTAAAACATTACTCTCATTTCAGTGCTGTGTGATATACACCCTTCAAAGATGCTGCATCATCCATGAAATATAGGATATTTGCTAGGAAGTATCTTTGTAAGTATTTGTGTATGCCAAAGAGTCTGCAGCCTATGTTCCAGTGTATCAGCTGAGTGTTGGAGATGTCACAGCGGTGGTCAGTTGAATTTGTGGATGCATGTCTTGTATCTCTTCTGGTATTGTGACAATTTAATAGATTTTTAAGGATCAGATTCCAGAACATTTAGAAACTTATATGGCCAGGTAAGGAGCAACTAACATCTGCTTTTTTTTATTTCGGAGAGCTCTGGATGAAGTATGAAAAACCTCAACCGAATTTATAATTTATTTATGAAAATAAGGAAGAAGGAAACGTAACAGCTAGTGACTGGAAGAAGAACGGCTCATCCAGTTTTGGGGACTTGGTAGCTTTAATTCGAGAACTCTCAGAAGTGGAGGCCTCATTGCAAAATATGGAGATAGTCAATGGTACATAAGCAAAAGGTTGCCCTTGTGGCAAGAATCAAAATCTGCCCCAGCTGTTAGCTGTAAAAGACACATGATGGGTAAAAGTATAAAACATCATTCCTCTGTGCTGAAACTAGTGCTATTCTGAGTTTGTGAAAGATAAAGGTTAGTTCATTTTCTTGTTTGTAAAGTTTATAGTTTTTTTAATAGCTGTTTTTTTATTTCTAATTATTTTATACTTTTTGACTGGATGTTATAAGTTGTTTGTCAAGGTATGGCTTTAATTGTCAGAGTTCACTACTTGATAATGTAGGATTTTTAATGTCATGATGGTTACTGGTGGCTTGTTTTAAAATGTGAATAAAGTTGATCAAAAATGTTGGAAATAAGCAAAGAAAACTGCTGTAAAGCAGGTTAGGACAGCCAAAATGAGAATTAGTAAGAGTGATACAGGACATGTGGTTGTGGAGATGTTCTGGAGAACCCAGTGTTATTCTGTCTATAGACATTTCTCTACAGTGAAAAAAAGGAATTGGCTTAGATAAGGGCAGAGTTGTACAAAATTCATAGGAACTGTCTCTCTTAATATGGAACTTGTAAGGAGGAATGATTTTATTTTTCATTTATTTATCCATTTCTTGACTGGGTTAGTGTCAATAGGCTAGTGGCCCTCAGATTGTATTCCTACTGGTAACCATTTGAAATGTAGGGACCCACTACAGCGAGTCCCAAAATGTAGATCAGACTTGTATATACCAAATCCGAGATGCCATTTCTCAGAATATTCCCATTTCTCCAAGGTATGACGATACTGGAGTTAGTACATATATAAATTCTGAGGGCTGTAGGGTGTGGAGGTGTGTCACCCTCTCCTGCAAAAAGATGTTGTAAGGAGAAGATTGATTTGCCAGATTCGCTTTTCTCTGGGTTTTCGGTCTTTTTTTACAGTTTTTCAGCATTTGGCATTTTGAATGCCAACATTTTAGTAGGGAGCCATTTCTACTACTTGAGAAAATTTGTCCAGGTCCTCTGGGAACTTCCCCCACTCTTTTTGATAAGTGCGGTGGAATCTTTGAGATCTACATGAGCTACTCAAACTCAAGCAGATAGGACCTTGGTTTAGCAGCTCGTTCGAAGGCTGACACACTCAGGAGTGCAGCACCTCCCTAATGATGCACTGCAGTGTCATTAATCAAATCACCTGGAGTGGGAATAGAACCCCAGCCCTCTGAACTTCCAGCACCAAAGGCGAGTGTGTTACCTGTTGTGCCATTGACACTAGTTGGGCTGTGCTTAGCTACAGGAGGGAGAAACACTGCTGGAACAGAGATACACATGTCCTCTCAATGCACCTCTGTACAATTTTTATGTTAACCTTCCGATATATTCTCACACCTCCACTTGAGCAGCTGCTTGTTTCGCAACGTCTGATGATCCAATGCAGGTAGTCAGAGTTTGTAATAATTCTTTCACATATTTACCTACTCAATTATCCCCAAAGCCTGTACTTCTGGTTTTGTTGGTGTAAGACAGCTATAGTATGGCCATGAAGTCTGGACTCTTAGAGGGATGGGATACAGATTAATGCATCGTTGGTGATGGACCCACCTTCTTGAGGACAAATGTAGTCTTACTGAGCATTCTCTCATAAAAAGGCAATGTTTACCCTCCCTGTCTGGCTCCTAAGCTGCTGGTGCTGTTGATTAAACCCTGGTCACCTAGGTCACAGTCAATACTCTATCTCTCTGTGCCACAGAAACTGGCCATAACAAGGCAATTTTCCATTTAACCAACAAAGCTCTTTCAAGCTGTAGACAGAATATGCAGTCCAGGTTGAATTGTTACCTGGAAAGTATTCACAGCCTTTGAACATTGAAAATACTGTCCATCTGTTTGTGACTAAGATAGATGGGAAACTGGATAAAATAATTCCACAGGATATAGCTCTGACATGAAACACATTCTATCTGACTTTTGCCTAGTGCAAGTTACTCATTTTGACTCCTCCAAGGCCACAGAGAATATCTTGAGCATACACTCTATAACTAGCATACAGTCTATAACTTGTAGACTAGATCCTGGTTAATTAAAGCCTGTTTGATTGTGCGGGGTTCAGTTATTTTCTAGATTGTCAAATCCAATTTGAGGATAGCTAATTTTCCACCAGATTTAAAGAGGTTTTGACTACTCCTGCCCTCCTAAAACCACCCCTAGATCTGAAAAGTGTGGGGAATTACTGTCCTGTTTCTAACATGCCTTTTATTGGTAAGGTTACTGGCAAGGTATTGTGGCTTATCTTGAATCATACTCAAAATCACATGATATTGATGCGCTGTACTTGGTCATAAGGAAAAGACCAGCACGAGTTGTTAATGGCCTCCTGGTGATGGGTGATCATCATTATTATTATTCAGTACCGGTCCTTGTTCTTTTGTCTGTGTTTGACACCCTGGAATGGATTTTGCAATCCTCCTGGCAAGGCTAGAGACCTACTGTAGATTGTCTTCTACAGTCCTGGTGTGTTTTCTTCTTAATCTTTTAGAGTACAATAAGAGGGTTGTTTCTTCTGTGCTAATTCTTCTAGGGGCTAAGCCTTGAGCTGTGGAGTACCTCGGGACTTCATTTTGGTGCATCATAATTCATGGTATACACACTTCCACAATGTGATATAGGTTCATAGGTTGGTACTAGGCTATCAGCCCTAGGGTCTATACAAGCCTAGCCATAACAATTCCCTGGCTATTTCTTCCCACACTATTTACTTCCCTGGACCCCTGTCTAGCAGGGTGACTGACGTGATCCCGGGGGTGAATTTCCTTTCTCCCATCCAATCGTCAAGGTTCCTTTTGAAGACGGCCAAAGAGGCACTCTGCTTGACATATATGGGCAATCTATTCCAGAGTCTGGGGAGTCTCTGGGTCAGGAACCTATCCCTCCAGCATGTTTTGTTTATTGTGATAACAAGGTTTAGATCCCTGGAGCGTGTGGCTCTGAGGGATTGGGATTTCTTTATGTGTAGCATGTCCAACAGCTCTGGGTTTGAAATGACCTTGTATGTTAAGCAGAGATTGCCTCTGAGTAGACGATATGCGACAGAGTATAGCTGGAGTTTTTTAAGGCTGTCAGCATAGGGCATCTGCTTTAGGCCTGTAATTCTTTTAGTGGAGTATTTCTGCGGCCTTTCCAGTTGTTGCAGAAGTCTTGAGAGGTACATACCAAACGGGACGTTGTATTCTATGATAGGTCTAATGAGGGACGAGTACAGTGGGACAATGACCTCCTTTTTTCTGGATGAAAAGCCCTTAGTGATGAGGTGTGCCACATAGAAGGATTTCCTGACTGTTGTGGTGATGTGGTTATTGAAGGTCCCTTAGTGTTGGCCTGTACTTCAGAGAAGTAGATGCCAAACAAGAGCGGTCCCAGGACTGAACCCTGAGATACTCCTCTTGTCACTTGTCTGGAGCTGGATTTGGAGTCGGCTACTTTTACAGTGTGGGTTCCATCAGTAAGCCAGTTAGCAACCCATTGGGTGACATAGAAAATAATGCACAGCTTAGTAAGTTTATCTATGATTCCAGAGTGGGGGATGGTGTCAAAGGCCTTGGCAAGGTCTGGATAGGCTGTGTGGACCTCCTTACCCTTGTCCATGGCTCTGGAGACTGATTCTAAGAAGTCCATCAGGTTCAGGAGACAAGGTCGGCCCTTCACGAACCCAAACTGGGTGGGGTCCAGTGTTTGAAGGTTGCCAATGTCTTTGTTTATAAGTTCCATGATAATACGCTCCATGGCCTTGCAGATAAGGCTTGTCAGACTGATGGGACAGTAGTTTCCGGGATCCAAGGTGGATACCCCCTTGTGGAGTGGGATAACTGTAGCTCTGTGCCACTCAGTGGGCACGAAACCTTAGGTGAGGCTATGATTAAACATGACACTTAGGTGAGGTGCCAGTTCATATTGTAGTTCATGTAGTACACAGCCCGGGATGTCATCTGGTCCCATGGATGCTGTATTCTTAGCTTTGGAGAGTGCGTTTTTTACCTGTGTGGCTGTTATTACCGGAATTTGGCAATCTTCCGGTATTGAGATGGGCCATTTAGGGGGTGAGAGGGGGTGAAGTTGGCACTGAATCGATCTGCCAGGATATTGGCAATATCCTTGGGATCAGTATATTTAATGCCATTCTGTTTTAGCTCAGAGCAGATCTGAGCATTGCCATTTAGATTCTTGACATAGTTATAGAATGCCTTGTGGTTGTCTTTGGAATCTTTGGCAATTTTATTTTCGTAACTAGCTTTGGAGGATTTTATGAGGGATGTCAGTGTCTTACTGAGGCTGGTATGGAAGTTTTTTGCATCCTGGGATTTTCCTCTTTTCTGCAAAAGTTTCTTCCTTTTGTTGTAAAGTTTGTTTATGGGAGGGGACCACCAGATTGGCTTCCTTTTTTTGGATGAGAGCATCTTGGTTCTATTTGGGATGGCACGATTCATGCATGAGTGGATGTGCTTGTGCAGTGCCTTAGTGTAGGATTCAGCAGTTGAACTTTCAGTTCCCGTCTGCATGGGTGTCATGAAGTTTGTCACTTCTGACTTGAGTAGCATGAAGTTGGCTTTGGAGAAGTTTTTATGGATGTTTCCTTACTGCGGGGTGGGGGTGGGATGTGGATGTTAAGGGTGATTAGCTTATGGTCAGACCTGATTAACAAAGGGGTGACGATAGGTGTGGAGCATCAATTTCCCATGTTGGTAATGACCAGGTCTAGGATATTGGAGCCCCTGGTGGGACTATGGATTAGTTGATCCAGGGCATTGGAATTTATGAATTCCAAGAACCGTTGGGCAAAGGTGTTGGTACATGAGTAGTTTTCCCAGTTAATGGCAGGGTAGTTAAAATCACCCAGTATTAGAGTGTTTGGTTCTATCTTAATATTTTCAAGTATGTTTTGAAAGGTGTAGTGAAAATCTTGGGGTATGGTGGGGGATCTGTAGCAAGCTACAATTTGGATTGCAGTCTTACCTAGTGTTAGTTGCACCTGGAGAATTTCAGATGCATTGTTTTGGGCAACTAGCCTGGTGGTGTGAATATCCTTGGTGAATATTGACACTCCTCCACCTTTAGTGTTTCGGTCCTAGTTTGGTGGCCGAAAAGTGTGGTAAGAGTTGTAGCCTGGTATTGTAGGGGTGCTCTCTGGAGCCTTGAACCAGGTCTCAGTTACTGTACAGATATTGATGTTCTCCATTTTTAGAAGTGCCTCGAGAGAGTGCATTTTGAGGTTTAGACTTCTAGCATTGAGTAGCATTACCTTCAGATTTTGCATGCTTGTACCTGTTACAGTGGTGGTTTTATCCTTTGAACTTTGCCTAAAAAGGCACTATAGGGGTGGCAAGAGACTTAGCCAGTAACCTGAATCCCAGGGGCGACAGGTGCAGACCATCTCTGGCAAAGCATTGTGGTCTGTCAATCATGTCGTCCCAGGCAGACAGATACTAGATCCCCTTTGAATGACACCAGAAGCTTAGCCAATTGTTGAAGTTAATCATTTTGTCCTTATATTGTGGTATCCTTTTGGGCGAAGGCAGGATGCTACTCAGGGCTAGTGTCATACCTGCCTGGGCCACATGATCCGAGAGCTCTTCCATGTCTCTTTTCATGTAGTCCAGGGAGATACGTCTCAAGTCATTCACTCCAACATGGACAATGACAGAGTCATATTTGTACTTGTTGTGGAGTGACTTGAGTGTATGTGTTATGTGGCGGATCCTGGCACCCAACAGGCAGCTGACTGTAATTTTCTCCTTGCTCAACCTGGTGAGAGGGACATCAGTGTGCCGGACTATAGAGTCACCTATGACTAAAGTGTTAGGTACATTGTCTTGCCTTAGGAACTGTTGCTGGGTGGCACACTGGTGTTGTGAACTATGTTACACTTTGGTTGTGATTGGTGTTTGTTTGCGTTTCAGCTTCAGAGGTCCTTGTTGCTTGGGCAGGTTACAGTTAAGGGCCTCTGCATATGTGGATTTAGTGTTGCTATATGTGGGTGTTGGTGGTGTGGGTTTAGAAGGGCTATGTGTTGCTTGAGGTGTAGTGTGGGTGTTGACTGTCTAGCACAATCTTGGGTGGAGAGAGCTTTGCTTCCATTTTGGCTATGTAAGTGCATCTCTCACAAGTTGTAGTGTTGGGTGGTTGGAGGAGAGGGTTGTCTGTGTACATGAGGCAATTGCTGCATTGCCCCTGTATGCCCAGATTCACCAGGTGGACAGGAGAAATCACCGGAAGCTGACCCTTGGACATGTTTTTTTTTGTAAAGTACAGGAGCTGTTTTCCCTTACCTTAGCAAGGTATTTTGCAATTATAGGCTGTTTAGTGCCTACTATTAATTTCTCCTTATTAACAAGGAGAGTTGAGTGCTTGTATCAGTTTAAGGCTTCCTACTGCTTTCCAGCAGGTATTAGAGAAAGTGCTAGTCACAAGGATGCTTAAAGGTAAGATGAAAAAAATGCACACTGCAGTGTGCACTAGAGAAGTTAGATGTGAAAGTAGGTAACTTAAGTTTTCCCTGTTTAAAAAGTTAAGGTTTAGTGGAGAGTTACTATTTTTAAAACAGCAAGATGGATTGAAAGGGGTGGTCACTTTTGTATTCTGGTACCATGGAATACAGTAGGATGGCCAATAAATTTAAATAGTTGAAGGGGAGGGATTTCAAAAATGATAATTTTGTGATTACTCACACAAGTCAGTGAAAGCAGAGAGGAAATGAGATATATGGTCAGATTAACATAAGAGGCAGGCAACTGGAAAGACAGTGGTATTTAACAAGACAACTGTAACTGGGTGGGAGTGCGGGAATCTGCCTGAGAAGAGAGAGCTGTGGTCTCTCTTGAAGTTTTAATATGCTGTTAAAGCAGAATGCAAGTAAAACACAAGGTAAAGAAAACAAACCACAGTATTCAAAATATAGAAAGGCAATAAAGTAATATGAAATACAAAAAATAAAAGCAAACTAATCTTTCCTTCACAGCAAAGTGTAGCAGAGTCTGGATGAGCCTTTCTGGTAAAGCTGGGGTTAAGAGTTCCATTGCTATAGAGGTGCTATCAGTTATACCACTCCTTTCATTAGGAAACTATGTATTATAGTTATTTTATAGTCATGTCAGATTCAGCCCAGGCAACACACGAGCAATGACTATGCAAACTTTTCATTAATCCCAGTCTTTTTCTTATAATTGTCTGTGCTGGAAAAAGGCTAAAGTTTGTGTTAGGTTCATGGGTTATCGCTAAAGAATATGCATATAACACTCTAGTAACTCAAACTGTTGCCACATTGCTTTTTTATTACATATTGTTTATTTTTTTTTATCATCTTTTAAAACCACAATTGCAACAGTGACATAGGTACATGTATATTAATAGAAAATAAAACAAACTATAGTGATATTTTTTATTTTCATGTAGTATACATTTTAACAATTATCATTCACTCCAACATTATACAAATTGCTGAGTTCCTGCCATCACTTAAACTTCACTCCTCCTGAACCATAGTCACCCAAAGCTGTTGAAGACTGGAGGGGGGGGGGTGAGAAGGGCACTTAGTGATCTAAAAGGGGCAATTTGTTTATAACTACTTACTACCACAACATAGGTTCACTTGAAGGATTTTTTAAGCTTAGCCAATTCCCTTTTGCTGCTTGCATTAACATTTCCTGATTGGTCTTACCTATCCCAGTGTTGATAATTGTACATTAGCCATAATGAGAATAACTGTGATCATACCATAGATAATTTGAGGGGACCATATAAGGGATGCAGCATTTAGGAACTGCCTCTGTCCATTAGTGGCATTAGGAATCCTGGCGTACATTTTCTATTACCCATCCTTAGATCCAAGTTGCATTTGAATATAGATGGATGAGCTTTGTTTTATTTTGATGGATAGTCTGTTCTGGAACAGTGGTAGCCTCTGTGATATATATCCTTCTCTCCACAACATTCAGTTTAGATACCCGGATTGAGTATTTCTGATGACATTTGACTTGCTGATGTTCAGTAGGTTCATCTGTATTAGGTTGGAGGATGCCTTGTATGCCAGACATGTCACCTCTAAGCACTCTGTAGGATACTGAGTATAGTAATAAATCTTTGAGGTGGTCCATGCAAGACCTATTGTTTAGGACTTGTATCCTTTTAAGTAAGTATCTCTGAAGGTATTCCAATTGTTGCACAGGGCTGGACAGATGCATGCCAAAGTGGGCATTATACAAAATGAATGACCTAATGAGAGCTTTGTAAGGGGGGGCAACAATAGCTCTAAATCTAGTCACAATCAATCTGTTTATAAACTGTGCAATATAGAAAGGCTTTCTTATGACTCTGGGCACATGTTGGTCAAAAGTTAGGTCACTGTACACACAAGTTCCCAAATGCCAAACAGTTGGGTCAGTTCTCAGAGGGCATTGTCATGATTTTGACACCAGTTATTGTTTGGGACAAACCTTCCTGCATGATGGTTAAGTCATTTGGGGATTCAATAATTGTTCCTAGCTTGCAGTCATCTCAAACGTAGCCGGCCAAAGCCCTTTGGTATTTCCTTTTACTTTTGAGATGTATATGCCAAACAGAGATGTATATGCCAAACAGAAAAAGTCTCAGCACCAAACCCTGGGGGACTCCATTGGTGACTGGTCTGTTCCCCTGTTTTGATCTCCTGCATCCTGTGAGCAAGTTGGCAATCCAGCTCATGATGCAAGTATTTGCTCCTACATTATTCATCTTTTGTACTACACTTGAGTAGGCGATTGTGTCAAAAGGACTGGCCAGGTCAAGGTAATGTGGTGTGAACTGTTTTACCTTCATGCATTCCTCTGTTAACAAGAGTAAAGCTTAAAATTTCCCCATAATTTTAAGCTTTTCACACCTTCTTCTGGGCTGTTTTCAAACACATTTTAGGGTCATGCATACATGTATGCATTCTTTGATTCACCTTCCTGATTGTATTAAATTATATTCCTTGTATAATACAGCACCAGTTGTTAGACTGTGTTTTACATTTGTAGTTTTGAACAGCATTCTAGTAAGCAATGAAACAAAATGTATGAACCAATGACAAAACTACCCATTTCAGAAAATTTCAACCATAAAAGGCCACTCAAACATCTGTCATTACAATCCACCAATATCAGTAAATATGCAAAGTATCTGCAGAAGTAAGTCATCTAAATAATTCCACATTAAAGGGATCTCTAACTAATGAAGAAGTTGCTGCTAGGAAACAATTTTATATTTCATTGTTTCATCTACAAATAAAGTGGCTGTTGCCCTTGAAGAATAAATTGCCTATGTTACATCAAAAAAATGATAAGCTAGTAATATTGCAATAGGGAATGGATGGCAAACTAATAACAAGTTCATAGTTACTAGGTAATTCCTCCAAAGGAGGACATTCACAGGACTGCAGCATCTACTCCCTTTAAAGTACAACACAGTACAGTATCAGTGAGCCATTTGCATACTGTGAGAGTAGAACCCAGAGCCTTCTGCATCAAAAGTAAGGCTACTACCTGTTGTGCTATTAACAAGGCAAACTGACTCGGAATAAGCAGCACTAAACTTCTCTTCCCCTGAAGCTCTCAGCAAAATTTTATATTTATTTAATATTTGTTTATCAGGAAAGTCCAACTTGGAACAAAGCCAATTTTCAGCAGAGGCCCAGGGAGAAATGCTCCAGATGCATGTCTTTGTAACACGGGAGAAAACCAGAGCACCCAGAGGAAATCCACACAAACACAGGGAGGACATACAGACTCTACACAGAAGGTACCCCAGCCAAGAATCAATCCAAAAAACTCTTGCTGTGAGATGACAGCACTACCACTGCACCATCCACCTGACACAACTAAATCTCTCAATTTCACAGCAGAATAAATCTGGAAAAATCAAAAATGTATTTGGGGGGGGCAAAGGCCCAGAACCAGGGACACGTTTTAAATATTGCTTATATAGTCTTAGAACATTGCTAATGTAGTGTTTTGTGTTACCATATGTTTCCAAAAAAGATAGCCCTTTAAGTTTCACTTTTCCTATCAATATTTAGTGAATTCCAGTCTCACTGATTTGCCAGAAAACCATAAATTTTAAGAGGAACAGACCAAACTCCCTGGATCACAAGTGGTGGTGTGGGTAGAGAATGCAGGCTCCTGTACTTAAGGTACAGGGTTTGAGCCTGAGTAATTCTAACCACCAGTCATAAGTAACTGGGGTATTTTATACACACACACACACACACACACACACACACACACACACACACACACACACACACACACACACACACACACACACCTACACCTTCCAGCCTGCATAAACGGAAACCAAAATACATAAAATCTCTCCTTACTGTGACTCTGGCAGCAGGATTGATGTGATCAGGAACACAACAGCAGGACTGATGTGGAACATAGTTATTTCCGCACACTTTTGTGTTTGAATTTACGGGTCCGCCTATAAGTCTTACAGCTGTAAAAGTGTGGGGGGTGCTCTCTCCCTCTTGCTCTATGGTTCCGGTGCCTATGTCCTGAACACAATTCTGCAAGTTTTGTTCCTATAGATTCTGTTTATTTCTATGTAATTTGTTCCTTCCATTTTCTAAAGATCCTATCTCCAGTTCTTTTATCTCCATTAAAATATTCAGTATTTCAGTTATATTTTGTTTAGATTTTGATTTCTGTTTTCTAGCAATTTTTTCCCCATCACATACTGTTGAATAGTGTAATTAAAAGTAGTGCACCTCTATGGTTTTGTGCTGATGGTTTATTTCCTTTTTTCATGGCAATGCATCCTGGGAGTTAGCATATTAAAAGGGTTGTGTGAATGTATTTCCTCCTCTTTGGTGCCCCTGTATCACTTTACTGATGCCAGCTAACCCTAACCCTGTCCATGTCCCTTACCCTAACCCTAACCCTGCACCTTGCTTTAGGAAAAAACCTTTGTGTAACACTACCACTACAAAAAAAAATCAGTACTGGACACACACTGCACACAACAACACACATGCAGAACACTAAATGTTTTCCTTTACTTAGTCCATACTTTATTGCTAAGCCACAAACACTTGGTCCACACTTTAATGCCAAAACTTTCCATATATCTGAAAGTTCCTGCAATAGTACTCGAAGCCCACACCTTCCTTGCCTGCAAGTATTCATACCCCTTTATCTTCTGTCTTTCAGTTTTATACACATTTGATGAATGGAACACTTCATCTAATTTCACAGGCATTCATTCTGTTAACAAACTGATCATTTGATGGAGTGAATGATAAACATGTAGACATATGTTTCATATTTATGTTGCTCTAATCACTTCAAGCATGTGCTACACATTCCGATCTGCTCTGTGCTCAAGAATTCTTTGTGAATTCTAGCAAATACGTTTTGGACGAATTCTGTCTGGATATCACACTTTGGAAATATTCACAAGGCCAGTGAATTGTTTTTTTCCTGACTTGCATTCCTATGCATTTTGTGATGTCCCCACTCTGGGCCAGTAATCAAGAAGCCTGAATCCTCACCACTGACACTGGACAGGGATGTTCACTTGGAAGAAAAAAAGGATATACCCAGGATTTCCAGATGCAGCTGTCTGCATCCAACACAACTTCCCTTAAGAGCACACAGGTAACACATCTAGTCCGGGGTCTGGGTTTCTGCCTCTGTCTAGATCCCTAATAAGACCCCCCCCGGCACAGCTGTAGGGTTGAGTCCTCAGCTGAGTCCAATCCAAGTCCTCCAGCACCCTCTCTGTGAAACCAGTACTTTGTGTCCCTGCTCCAAGTAGCTGACACACACACACACTTTGAGATTTGAATTTCACATATACACACACACACACACACACACACACACACACACACACACACAAACAAACAAACCTGGGAAAGGCTGGCACAGATTTATTAGCTATGCCCCTTCTGCCCAGACTATAAGTTAGTTACACTGCCACCAGACACCCCAAAGCTAGCTACTCTAAAGCTGTTACAAGAGTACCCAATTATACTGAGTGAAATTAATACAAATTGTAGTGTTTGCCCAATGCTGTAAGGCTTCAAGGAGTGGCTACAGTTTCACCAAATAAATATAAGTCCCCTCAAAGTTTAAAATATTCTCTAAAGTACCTGTCATAATGAAGAGTTTAAATATATTTAATAATAAACAATAAAAGAACATGAAAATACTAAATACCTATTTACAATAAACATCAGAGTAACAATCACAGGAAATATTAAAAATAACACAGGTTGACAGATTTATACAGTTACAGAAAAAAACAATACTTAACTAATCCCTCTATATTTTCCTGACTGACCTAAATAATTGTTAATCCCTAGTCACTTACTGGATCAAGGCAAGATGAAGTAGGTGAGAGATCCATCTTTGTCAGGCTATGAAAACAGAGTGCTCTGAGACTTCACTCTCAATTAGTATTAAACATTATTTTTAGTGATGGATCACAGAATGACATTACATCCATCTGGTCATTTGACTTCTGGTTCCCATGCTTCCCCTTGACTAGAAGCTGTTAGGATTTAGCACATATGTGTCAATAATACACACACACACACACACACACACACACACAGCACCTTGATAAGATCTGCTGCAGCTCCTGGAAGTCATAAAACAATTTCAAACCTCCACCCTTCCTGATTAGCAATTAGTTTACCCCAATGATAATACAGGAAGCTTCCTAGCATGGACTTTTTGTCTCTGGCTGCATTGAGAACTGTAAAATACAATATTTATGGCCTAAGCTAGGTAATTTCATTTCAAATTATTTTCAAAGTTTGAGATTAACCTCTTCTCTTTCAGTATCATGTGTTAAGACATATACATTTGAACAGGTTACAATAATGCATGTACATTTCCTTTTCTGTCCATCAGGGCACACTGTTGGTACATTATTAACACAAGCAGCTTTACAAATACATTTTCAGCACAAGCATTTGTACAAATCAGTTTGATATACAAATGGCATGTAATTCTTTACAAAATTCTAGCTAGCTGTGCTGGCATATGTTACACCTCCACCATCCTACTTCTCCTGGCATAGCTGGCAATACCTCACATCATCACACACTCAAATTCCATGTATAAAATATAGCTTGCAAATATAACTATGAATTTGATTTAGCAAAGATGTATGAAAACAGATCCTCTTAATAGTCTGGGCCTGACGTTTCATAGCCCTTGATCCTGTTTTCTTCAGAGTACCTGTAAAGAATGTTTTTGTATATTGTTTTAACAAAAAATCAATGCTAATCCTAACTGAATTTCTGCTTCTGTAGGCAAAACAGGTACTCAAAATTTACTTTTTTGTTCCTGAAAATACTTTGGACGTGATGCATTCAGTGTTTAGTTATAGCTGCTTAAAGTACTTGTGAAATGTTTGTGACAAACAAAGGTTTTACATCTGTGATTGTACTACAAATTTTAATATCATTCTAAGGATGGCCAATGTATGCATGGCATAAATATCCACCGGGTTTAAATGTCCATTCTTAGCACAGCTTCATTCTGTACACCAT
Organism: Protopterus annectens; assembly: GCF_019279795.1. Taxonomy (NCBI): domain Eukaryota; kingdom Metazoa; phylum Chordata; order Ceratodontiformes; family Protopteridae; genus Protopterus; species Protopterus annectens. Next base: position 1,093,856,994 of record NC_056737.1, read on the forward strand.
CTTTCTAGGCCTAGTCCTGGTTTTGCTCACTTCTCTTTTCTGTTTGAGTCTGTCTTTTTCTCTCTCTGAAGTCTGTTGATCATGCTATTTTTAATTATTCAGTAAAAGTACCATAACCTGAAACTGTATTCCTATCATTTTTGTAACGATTTTACCAGAAATGTTTTTATTGTTTTAACTGAACTGTTTTTTCAGCTTAATCTGTATTAGGTTATAATTGGCCACAGAAAAACTTAAAACATTGTGAAGAAAATATCATACAATACTCATTTTGTATCAGATCAAAGTACATATTCACAGTTATTTTCAAATACAGGAAGTTGTAGTAAGAGCAATTAGGTAACAGGAACAGCAAAAAAAGGACATTGCATCATTATAATGCTTAGTAACTAAAACAAATTGAAGCTAGCAGTAAACACATTTATTGTGCAATATTAAGCATAGCAGTGTTTTGTACTGACAGGAGATAGGAAATGGAAGTTTAGGTGCTACTAGGCTATTAGCAGTATTTCCAGGTTTTGTAAGTGGCTGGAGAAACTTCATTCTGTTTTCCAAGTTTATTTGCCTGCAGATTTTCAAAATGAATTTAAAATGCAAGAAATTATGCAAACCTCTTGAAGGGCCAGTAACTTAAAACACCTGCATCTTTCTAATTCAAGGTAAGTCTGTCACATTTTCCATTCATACCTGTCAGGAATGACATTTTAGCAGGAGGACCAAAGAAAAGTAAGTGTTTGAAGTGTGTGCTGCTTAATAATAATAATAATAATAATAATAATAATACAATTTTTTTTCGGTGTCAGCAATTTTAAACTTTTTTCACAGAAATTATATGCTTTTCTCTAATAACCCATATTAACCTGCGCTTGAGTAAAACGTGACATGAATTATTTCACATTTTTTTTACAGCTATTACAATTCTATTTAAAGGAGCCAGTAATTTAGAATTCTTTGTCGTGCTACAGTTTGACTGTAAGAAGAATAGAAAATTGAGCTGTTAACGTTTCAGCGCTCTGCATAGCTTTGCACAAATTGAGGCACAGTTAAAAGGAATTCAGTGGTTCTATAAAGAGAAGATAAACACTGGAAGCTGAATAAGCAAAATATGTCTCTGGGAATACTTTTGTTCAAAAGCAATTAAACATGGATAATTCAGGATGATGTATATTTTATAAGAATGTTATAAACTGCTATTGATTAGAGATTAGTTCTTTCTGCTAAAGCTATCTCAGATGCATAATGGCTTTTTACCAAGGCTAAAAGTAAAATGAGTTTTCAAACTGAAATATTGGGTTAACCCACTGATGCAGGGACAGGATATTCATTTGCAGTCATTGTAAAACCGATTTAGCAATGTGCCCAGATTAGTGAACTTCTGACTGTGATGAAGAAGAGGATGTTACAACCTCACTGGAAAAGTCTTTAGTTTGGGAGTGGTGGGAGAAACATATAGGGAGTGGTTTACTGCCAATTTCTAAAAGAGGCTGGAGGCTGAAAGGTAGCCATCTTTTTTATGCTGCTTGTTAATGCAGTATATGAGAGAGCAGTCAGCTCTGTCACACAGAAACAGGATAGCCATCCATGATGCTGGCTTGGGTTCATATTCTGATCCATGGAGGACAGGGAGGAAGGAAGGATGATAGACTGATACAGAGAGAGGTAGAGAGAGAGATTGATCTATGTAGGACGGGACAGGCCTCCAGGTCCATGGAGTAGGCTCCAGCAAGACATGAGAAGCAGACAAAGGCAGAAGGCTTTGCACAATCCCCTTGAGGTTATAGGGTGGACAAGTAAAACATTCCAGCAAAAGCCCAATAACCTCACAGTGGTGAGAACGGTACCCCGTCATCATAGTGCCTTTTAGGATGGGGAGCAAACGCAGTCTGCAAGATACAGGAGGGAATCACCTTCACCATCAGCCACTTCGTGGAACCTAAACATTAATACTAAGGTACAACATATGATAGGAAAATTATAAAAATGTATGTTTTTATCATATCTTCATATACCATGCAGTGCTAATGTCTCCATAACTCCATTGTATCAGAAATATGCTACAGATTCTAGTTCAAAATGGCATGATAGGGACAGACTACTGATACGATTTTTTCAGCCAAGACCTACTCTTTTCACATTGAGTTGTGTATCTGTAAAATGAGACAGATTTTCACTCATTTTGTACAGCTAGTAACTCCTTTCTGTTAACATAAAAGGCAACTGTAATGTAAGTAGGTGCACATGTGATATATGCACTCTCACCTGGATGGGATGGGGCATGCCGTTTTGTATTGTTCAAGCAGCACTAAGCAGCAAATATGTCCTTTCGGCCTGCCGTGTTATGTATTTACTGCAGATGCAGGTTAGGTCAACTCAGCGTACTCTTCAGGAGTATGAAACATGGATGTAGGCAAATTTTGACACATTCAGATTCAAATCTTTTATGGGAAGGAAAGTAAAGTAAAGAAATATATTGGCTGACCAGGAGACAACAAATCTTATTTTCTAAAACATGGAAGTAGCTGGTGTAAGTATTATGTACCTATAATGATAGGCAGTCATTAGGATTAATGATTTTGGTGTAACAAAAGAAACATGTTAGTGTATGCAATATATTTAAATATAGGTATCCATCCATCCAATGCTGTTGAGTCATGTCCATCTATAGCAACCCCTTGAATAGCCACCAGCATCAATATATGGTTGTGCTGGCTTTTATTTAGTAGGATGAGATCAGGTTATGATGCTTTGATCATGCTCAGTCTTGTAAAACCTGATTCATTGGCTAGAAGGAGCAAATAAAGCAGGACTTGTGTCCCGCAGGACGCATATTAAAGACTATTCCCAAAATATGTTGAGATGGGTTTTGCTAGCTTGTAACTGACTACACTGACTGTATGTAAGATGATTACATTGTGAATAACTATGAACAGACTTATTCCACTGATAAAATTTCAAAGCATCAACCTGAACAGCATCATTTAAGTCTACTGTTTACCCTTTGACGATTATAGTGCTTTAACTATCATCTTGAAACCAGCACAAGTACACTTTTAAGTCCACTTTACTCAGCCTTCTACCATCTAAGGTCTTGCAATAGTAATTCATGTGTTTAGGCAAAGGGCTGGATTCCCAAAGAAACTGGACACACTGAGAACCTGTGGAACAAGGTGTAAGTACTGCTGAGAAATACCTTCAGTGCGGCACTACCCCCACACAGAAAGAGGCAGGTTACCATGGAACAGTATCGATTCGCGATCACCGATGCTAAGAAATGCCTTCAGTGCAGCACTACCCCCCACACAGAAAGAAGCTGGTTACCATGGGACAGTATCGATTCGCGATCACCGATGCTAAGAAATGCCTTCAGTGCAGCACTACACCCCACACAGAAAGAAGCCGGTTACCATGGGACAGTATCGAGTCACGATCACCGATGTTGCTGACTAGTACTGTTCCACACAAAGATACATAGCGTGACACTGAAACGTTTCACGTAAATGAACTGTAGTATGTATTCTTGTTGGTGTCTGAGAGACATCTGGATTTTTCTGAGTAGGACTGTATACAGGATGTGGGAGGAGAACACTGTAGAGCTATATATGGCACACTATCCAGAAGCAAAGACTAAGGATGTAGGCGACTGTCAAGGTATATGTACATTAAGGATGTGGCACACTATCCAGAAGCAAAGACTAAGGATGTAGGCGACTGTCAAGGTATATGTACGTTAAGGATGTGGCACACTATCCAGAAGCAAAGACTAAGGACGTAGGCAACTGTCAAGGTATATGTACGTTAAGGATGTGGAACACTATCCAGAAGCAAAGACTAAGGATGTAGGCGACTGTCAAGGTATATGTATGTTAAGGATGTGGCACACTATCCAGAAACAAAGACTAAAGATGTAGGTGACTCTCAAGGTATATGTATGTTAAGGACGTGGCACACTATCCAGAAGCAAAGACTAAGGATGTAGGTGACTCTCAAGGTATATGTACGTTAAGGATGTGGCACACTATCCAGAAGCAAAGACTAAGGATGTAGGTGACTCTCAAGGTATATGTACATTAAGATGGGAATGGTGTTTAACAGCATTCTGAGGGGTCAGATATGAGTGACATAAATACATAAATAGTCTTCACTGAAACGGGCTGCTATCTGTTGTGCACACTACAGTGTGGGAGATTCATACCTCTATGAGAACAAAGCTAGCTAAGATGAATGATATCTGACACTCTGCCTCACACACACACACACACACACACACACACAGTCTTTATATATGTATATTTATATATATATATATATATATATATATATATATATATATATATATATATATACATATTTATATATGAGGTATGTGTGATATACATCTATGGTGGAAATGTTTAACGAGTAACAAGTAGCGTAGTTAGGGTGGGGAGAAAGGGGTAACCGCCCTCAATGCAAAGTGTTAGGGGGTGCAACTGGTCATACGATGCAGCATCCCAATTTCTGATTGCTCTTTAGTACAATACTGGCTTTTAAAAAACAGCATTGCATTTGTGCTTAAACCTGAGGGCTGAAGCACTCCATGTGAGGTATGAACTGTAGCAGTTTGCTACAGCTTAAAAGAAAAAAAAAGATTGGGTTCTTTTTTTTTTTTTTTGCTAAAATATTAGGAAGGAGGGTTGGGGAGGGGCAGGGCACAGAAACGGGACCTGAACAGTATGATAGGAAGAGGGGGTTGCCAGTTGAAGGAGTGGGTCTTTTTTCTTATGTTCACCTGAAGAGCTGGGAGGGGCAGGAATGCAGATCGGCTGAGTAATGTCTGCAGGACACCTGCCATTTGGCATCCTGCAGTATTGCAGATTCCTTTTTTTGCTCACTTGAAGAGCTGAGGAGGTGGGGGTGCTAGTTTGTTGGATTGTTGGACCAGCACAGGGCACTGGTTGAGACAGCTATGCTTGTGAGTGACTAAAAAACACTGACCATTCATTATAGTGACAACACTCAAGAGTGATGCACAGTACATCAAAAAAGGAAAGAACTTTCATTTTCTGATATGCTACCCATAACCCTGCCACAAATTCAGCTCAAATTTGTCGGAATAGTAATAGTGTTCTGAAAGGACTTTTTGCATGGAAAACTGCACATTAGGATTAACGGGCAAGGATAGGGTTAGGCTTCACCCCCCCATGCTCCACCTTGGTAATACATGTCCACCCTAACCCTACCCTGTCCCCTAACCATAATGTATAGCTTACCAAAAAGCCCTTTCCATAGCACTACCACTACAAAAGACAGCTCGGACACTCTCCAGACACAGACACATATACAGACAAACTAATTCTGTCCCTTTACCTAACAATTACGCTAACCCTAAAACACATCCACACTTGCACACAAACCCCCTGCCCCACCACTTACCTTTGCTGACCAACCAGATCTTGAACAAGTTAGCATTCACACAAACAGTCTTTCACTCATGTTGTACAGCTGCTCACATATACTGCACACGTGTGTCAAACAAGTCACCTGTAACCAAATAAATATATGTCTATAAAAATTCATATATATACAAATATATAAAAGAATAAGTTCATTTGTAACAGCAGGCCTGATGCTGCAGGTGTTAGGACTACTCAGCAAATGAAAATATGCTCAGTACACCCCCATCCACTAATGCAGTGCGAAGTTCTCCAGATCTTTAGTATCAGAATGAGGAAAGAAGAAATTCTAGAATGGCTGCACCAAAGGTGGTGTAAGTTGTGTGGGTATGTTACAGAGGATGAACCTACTCTTATAGCTCTTACTGTCGTTAAGGGTAAGTGCATGAGTGTATAACTTCCATACCTGATAACAGAAGGTTCGTTCTTGATAACAACAGGACATAGTCACAAACAACCTCCTTCTGGGCAGACATTGCTGTGGTAACATCTCTTGGATTACAGTGGTCCCAAAGAAAAACCTGGACCTGCACTTCACATTCAGCTTGTAGTGTGTTGTGAAGATGTTGAGGGCCAAGTAGCTGCTAAGCAAAAATATTATCCAAAGCTGAATTTTTAAAGAAGACTGTAGAGGTAATAATTGTTGTATTTAAATGCACATTAAGTAGTGAAGACAGAGTGCTACTGTAATTGTAGTAAAACTGTAGACATTTAGGCAATCATTTAGAAAGGGTAAGCTTGGCTACATTTTGTCCAAACTTTCTGTTTGAAAACAATCCATTTGGTCGTCTTTGTGGATAATCTTTTTCCTATAAATGTAAAGTACGAGTCGCCAGTGCTGATCTCCATGATGGAACAGTTAATTTCACTGATTAGAACAGTCTGGAAAAAAATAGGCAAATTAATGGTCTGGCTTACATTTGTCTCCATGGACAGTTTAGGAGTAAAACAGACATTGGCACTTACAGTTACCCTATCTGTATGGAATATCAGAAGTGGAGGATCAACTGAGAGGGCCATGCATCTCAGAAATTCTTTTGGCAGATATGGCTACTATCAGAAACAATGTCTTTAAAGACAAGTGCTTTAGCTCAGCCAAAGCTGCAGGCTCAAAGGAAGTAAGACGAGCTTTTCAAAGATAAAGTTTAAGTTCCAGATAGCACGAGATTCTATGGGGAGGCCTGAGAACAAAAGTGTCCTTTACACATGTTTTACATTCCTTTAACATTACCAAAGAAGATTTATCTAACCCTACATGAAACTGAGAAATCACTTCTAGATGGACTTTTACAGAGGAATAGCTTAATCCTATATCAAAGATTTTGGAATGACAGTCCAAAATAGAGGGAACTGGAGCTAAGAAGGGGTCTAGCCTTTGCTAGTGATCCATAAGTAGAAATGAGTCCACTTATCTTTGTCTGCTTTTAGGAAGATGAGATTATTTGAATTACTGGTGGAGAAAAAGTGGCATTATTAACCATTACTGGAACTGGAAAAGCCAAAGTGTGAGCTTGAGGAACTAAATTTCCAGATGAAGCATGCCTGAGAGGGTGAGTCAAGAGACATTTGTATGAACATAGCCATAACAGTTACTCCAGCAGAAAGGGTAGAAGCACTGTGAACCAGGTTTGCCAAAGACAGTGAAGGAGTGTATGAAGGACTCTTATTGTGTGCAGCTTGGTTTTATTAATGAATCTCATCATCACAGGAAATGGAGAAAGTATATGGGAGTCCAGAAGATCACTTATCAACCAAAGCATCCCTGGGAATTCTACTTGGTAGAGAAATTAGAGAGAAGAAATCACTGCACATGACACTGGTCAGGAATGCAAACAGGCAGCAACAAGGTATATCTTACAAATGAAATAGCTTGTGAGTGACTGAATGACTGAGGGACTACTTTTTGGGGCAGAGACAGCAACTCAGTCTGCCTATGAGGGTTCTGTCCCCTTGGAATATGGGAAAGTACCAGACAGTGGTTTGATAATATAGCCCAGTCTCAGACTCTCATGATCTCTAGGCATAGGGTTAAGATCTTGTTCTTCCTTGTTTGCTTTATAACAATCTATTGATATGATGCCTGAGTGGATAGCAATGAATCCCAGCAGAAGAGAGCCCTGAAAGACTGAAAGAGTCAATAGAAATTGACTTATTTCCAGGAAGGTAATGTGGAGATTTGAATCAGGTGATGTACAAGACACTTTGGACAGTCTACCTACTGTAATGTCCCCCACTTTAGAACATGTGTGTCTGCAGTGACAGAGGCTACTGGTGTGGCTAACTGAAGCAGATTTTATGGAAAAAAATTGTCTGTATCCATCTACTATTGAAGATGCTGCTTGCATGATTTGGAGATCCTGATTTGTTGGGACAGTGGGTCTGTACACTTAGACTATTGGATGACTGTCCACTGAAGTACTCTCATGTAAGGTCTGATACAGGGAACAAGGGTATGGTTGCTGCCACTATCCGCAGGACCTCCAGGCATATCTGCACTTATGCCTCCTGGGAAGATATATTCCTTGTCACCTTGGTCTGCACAAGAAGCCCATATTCTGATGATAGATATACTCACTAGTGTATGGTGCTGATATCACAGCCAGTGAATGTGAGCAACTGAGATAACATCAAATGAGATGTAACAAAATTAACTGAAATTACAAGAAAGTGGAATGTCCTGGAAGAAGATAAAGACAGAACATTTTTGCAGCCATCAGCCAGCCATTGACTGTCTTATGGTCATAAATTTGGTGAATACACACCTGGGCTGAGGTGAGCTGGATGGAAATATCAACAATTGATAATAGCTAACTCTAGCTGGAAGTGTAGGAGCCTTATTTTCTCTTTGGTGGTTTTGAGGTGCAAAGAGGCATCCCAAAGGACCAAGGAGGTCATCTAGTATTTTTCTAATAGACAAAGAAAAGCTGAATGCACGATATCTGCAATATTTGCCTGAGATATTTAGCTTTTTGGGCACCCCCTCATAAAAATCTGGAATAATATCCTAATTTCCCTCTTGTCTGTTAGGACCCATTGGATGACTTCAGTGGACAGTCAGGGTCCAATGGTCTACATGTTTCTGATACAACATTAAATACCTCCTGCCTTGATTATTTTTTCTAATGAGGTGGGACATTGAGTGACATAGGAAGGACAGTATTGGTTGAGTTTAGAAAAGAGTCTTCTGTTCTCTTAATGTGACATCCTTAACCACTTACCCAAAGTAATGAACATCCACCCAGAGGGGTAGAAGGACAGACAGCCCCTGACTGTCTCCAAAATGAAACAGTTAGGCAGGAATGCTTCTGTTCGCCTGCAGACAGACTGTGTTCTCTGTGGTTCTGTTAAGGACCTTTGCATTTGGGGTTATGACCTTGCTGGAAGTTGCCTTAGGAATTGGGGTTATGAACTTGCTGAAAGTTGCCTTATGAATTGGGCTTTATCCCATCTTCTGCTGTTCAGGTTTGTGTTGTGAATCTCACGTGAACTACATTTAGTGCTGGCTTTTCTACATCTTAATAAGATGATTTGAGGTGTCTGAATCTGTATACACAAAGCCTTGAGGAATATTCATTTTCCATATATTCCAGGTGCTGTTTAACACATGGACCTAAAAGAGATCTTTGAAAGGAAATCTGTGAAGGTCACCTTTTTGTCCTCAACAAAGTCTGTCAGATGGAGCCACGTATGCCTAAAAATATCAGTATCAGATCTCGTGGCCCAAGCAGTATCCTTAGGGGCATTATAGGTTCATAGGTGTTTACTAGGCTAACAACCACAAGGGTCTTTTTAAAGCCTTTCATAGACAACACACACACCATGCCTGGCAAAACCTTGACTATGACATGCATCACCTGAGACTGACTAGTGGCTTGAGTTCTAGACAACCTGGGCAGGACAGGATGGGAGTGAGGGGCCAATACCATCCCATCCATCCTGGGTGGAGGAAGATGATCTGAATCAATGCAATATTGGCAGCCACTGATGAGAGGTTCATGGTAGACACTGGATAGTTCATGATGAGCTTTTGCCATGTTTGCATGGTAGCCTACATAGGACACATGATGGAGCATGAACATCCACAGGGTATGGCCGTGTCTGTGAAAGTGTGCATCAGCTGCTATGGAGGAGTAGGAAAAGTTATACTTAAAATTAGAAAACTCCTGAAAGTTATTTTGGTGAGTGCATTCCGTGGCTGGCACTTGTCCCACAGGGATCAAATAGGCCAGTTGATTGTGAAATGGCTGATGTTTATTAGGTAATAAGTAATACAAAAAGTATTTATATTATCTATACCACAATCTCTCTGTATATTTCTGTGTGTGTGTGTGTGTGTGTGTGTGTGTGTGTGTGTGTGTGTGTGTGTGTGTGTGTGTGTATGTTTACAAAAACACAAAGACGCACTTACCTAGTGAAGTTCATCTTGCTGGAAGCAGTTAAGGACTAGGAGAAAAGCTTGGATTTTATCAGTCCATCTGGGACAATTTCAGTGGCTTGGTACATTTAGATTTAGTGATGTTGCATTTGAAATGTACCATAGGATTAATAGCTTGGCACCCAGGTAGCAAAGGTGATGGATGTATAAAACTTCCCATATCCATTACATATGACTTCATGTCTAAGGGTCCCTTCTAAGGGACTGTTGCTTAGAGTAGAGTATCAATCAGGCTTGGAAGTCAGCTTGAAAAACCCATTATCTAGGTGGCCTGAGGATCTGGTAACCTTCTTTGGGACTGGGACCACCATGTTAGGATTTCTCAAGCAGCCTTGGAGGCATCATCTAAGATGTCCACCAAAGATGGTACCACCCAGGAGGCATCTAAGGTAGAAATACATGTCTTCTGTAGTTTCCTTTCTGGAAGGTTGTAGGGTCACTTGGCCATCCCCCTTGAGGTCTTCTGTATGTGCATGGGAAGCAGGTATCCCTTCTGTCATTGACATCCTCCAAGAAGGCTGGCCTGACTTTTAAGGTGCTTTCCTTGATTTCTTTATTGTGGAATCCATAGATGATAAATAGACCATCTCAGTGGAGGAGTCTTCTTTGTGATGTTCCAGTGGGGTTGCAGACTCTCTGCATTGCTGAGCTAGAACAGGCTGTAAGGCTGTGAGCTCAGGTTCTGTAATTCAGATAGCTGGTGATGGAAGATGAATATATAGCACTGAGGACATGCATGGTGTTGATGTGGCCTGATCTGATGTCAGAGCTAACATCAAAACCTGCAAAGATACTGAGAGCACTAAGGCTAAATGTTTCACAGATGTAGACGTCAGCACAGACACTGTGAAGGTTAGCATTAGTGTTGGCAATTAGAACCTGATGCCGGGCATTGAAGACCACAACACTAACTGCATCAGGAGGATGGATGGATGCAGACACCATCAATATCATATGTATCCCCAGCACTGGAAACATTGACACCACACTACAGGGTATTAAAGTCAGCATAATTGTTTATGGTGTCGAGATAGGCCCCGACATTCTTTGTCAGAGATACTGAGTGAGCAAACTGGTGTAACTAGGGAAATGATCTTTTTGAGCTATAATATAGGATTGGACATAGTAAGGCCTTGCTGAGTCTAATCATGGTGGGTGACAAAAAAGCAATTACTAGAAAATGGAAATCAAAGTTTAAACCAACTTTACTAGAAGAAGTGAATATAGTAACACAGTTAAAGCAACTGGAATTGGGATCATTAGAAAAGGGAAGGGGCAAACTACATAGGGAAAATGGGAATTGTTGGAGTATTACATGCAGAGGAGGAATGAGGTTTATAAGAAGGCAGGATTTGAATGAGCTATATAATACTTAATTGGAAATGGATATATTATAAGTGATGCATAATGTTTGCAACTACAGTTGTCTCAAGGGGGTCTGTGGTGCTTAATGTTTTCAACTAAAATTGTATTAATGTGGTTTGTTTTTCATTTATACAAATGTAGCATTGATTATGACATATGTGTTAATTTAATAAAGATGTTTTTATGTTTAAAAAAAAATAGGCCCCGACATTGGGATCAATGCTATTAAGGAAAAGACAGGGCACCCCAAAGGCTATGACAGTTGGAAACATTGTAGTACTAATTACTGGACTGCTTGCATCTTGGGGAGGGGAGAAAAAAACAGTAAAGAGTTCATTCAACCAACAGAAGGGGCAGGGAAAAGGGAACCAGAACACCTGCCCTGAGCCCTCAGTATGGCTTCTCCCAACCTGTAATAGATAATGACATGTGGTGCAGAAAATGGGTTGGGGAGAAGCCCTTGGTGAAGCTAGCCTTAAGTGCTGAGCAGAAGGGGGAAACTCCCATGTCCACCTCTACCACCACCAGTGGTGAAATCCTAATGGCTTCAGATAATGATATGGCCACCTTAACAAAAATTCCAGATGGAAGCTCTGTCACGCTGCTTGAAGAGGAAAACACCTGGCAGACAACAGAAAAGGTAAAGCCAAACGTTTTGTCCCAAGTTTAGATCAGGCATGCAACAAATTTGCTAATTATATAGGTGAGATTAATGGTAATCTGACAATTTACCCAGTTTACTGGACAATGTTGTTTACTGGTATCTGTTGGTCACCCTGCTGTGGCTACTTACACAAGCTGAAAGTAAATGCTATGCTTGTTTCCAGTTATCAGATCATTTCTTTATGAAATAGTCATACTTATTTTATACAGCTACCAGTCTGGCTTTATGCTAGATTGTTACTAAACCTTTGATCTTGCCACTGGACATCAATATATTCCCAAATACAACTGTTATCAGCTTTATTTTATTATATCTGACTGGTTACCAGGTCACCCTGTTGCAAATAAGTTGATAAGACATGATTAAAGAGCTGTTAACAAGCTGTTTTCTGTGGTCCAGTGGTCAAAGGTTTGATTCTATCAGTCTCCATTGTCTAACTGTGTGACTCTGAGCTAAATACTTGACTCTGCTTCAGGGCTGAGTTTGAAAAAGGTCCACGGAGATCAGTGTTCCACCCCAGAAAACACACACAAATAAATAAATAAGTTCCTTTTTCGGTGGCATTCCAGAAGTGCTGCCTTGTTAAGTAACTTGCTCAGAGTCACACAATAGGAAAAAGGAGACTGAGGGAATTAAATTGATGACTGCAGGAAGCAGATCATTACCTGATCATAGACTTAATCTACTGCACTAACTGCTAGGCTGTGATTTGTAAGACTGATATTTTTTCCTAATGACATAAGTAATGACATATGGTATGGATGGGGTTTGAATCATATTAGTGCCCAGCAAAATATCATGATTTAGGGGTCAGTGCCCCAACAGAGTGATAGTTGGTACAGAGAGGGGCATGAATCCCACCATTGCCAACCAAATATGACTGGAGTGGTGGGACAGATTATCACCAAATATGAAATAAAGGTTCTAGCTGTTATCAGAGGAATGCTATCTTGCAGCACATTACTGGAATAGAGCAGGTAGAAGTACAAGAAAGGAAGTGCACACAAGTCCAACTCAGTAATCAATTCAGAAAATTCAACCTTGTCCCAAGAGCGTAAGGGGAATGTGCACTGGTAGAAGTACAAGAAAGGAAGTGCACACAAGTCCAACTCAGTAATCAATTCAGAAAATTCAACCTTGTCCCAAGAGCGTAAGGGGAATGTGCACTGGTAGAAGTGTAAGAAAGGAAGTGCACATGAGTCCAACTCAGTAATCAATTCAGAAAATTCAACCTTGTCCCAAGAGAGTAAGGGGAATGTGCACTGCTGTTGTGGGTATGACCTTTCAACATCTATCCCCAAATTGGACTGCAAACAGGCCGCTTTCAGATCCAAGTCTTTGACATCGCACCTCAGGCCCCTTTTTTACGACTGTCTTTCTCTTTTTCTGTATATGAGCCACAGTGTCTTCCACTGCCCCTTACCCAGAGTAACTATCTTTCTCACAAGTTATTTTCACACACACACACACACACACACACACACACACACACACACACACACACACACACACACACACACACACACACACACTTCTCAGGAAGGATGGCACAATACTCCATTTACCCACACCCTTCTCCCTGGTCCATTAGTACTTCCACCACCATGTAATAGGCCAGCCACCTCCAGTAACCTGTTGCTCTTATTAATTAACTCAAATATGAAATCCTACCCATTTAATATATTCACTAATAATAGGTTCAAATAATTTAGGCTAAATGGGGACAGGGAGCCACAGCTTATTAAGTGATAAAAACCCTCATCTCAAGTAATAAATAGCAATGATACATATAAAGACCAGCTCACTCCACTCCCCTACCCTGCCCCCATATCCCATATGCCCCCACCATACCTAAATTTAAACCTATCCATAAAACATACCCCCTCAACAACTCATCCAATCACATCAGCCATACAAATAATTGCCAATTACCCATATACTATAACACGGATTACTTTTTCTTAACCCCTCTAAAACCTATCCCTATAGCAGGGACACTCTCACTAGCTACACTCTACACCATTCACCAACACAACACTTAACTCCAAATTGTAAACAAACACAATGTTGGTCCAACATCTTTTTCTACTTATTTTGATAATAACCTCTTGTCTTCAGACTTATCAGACTCAACAGGTCATAACTATCTACTCCCCCACTAACCCACTCAACACATGGACCTCTTCACATTCAAATATACACACAATTTATCCCACATTTACACATGTTAAACTAGTTATCAAACTCACACACCTATTTCTATTCAGCTCTACCCTGATCAAACTAAGTGGTGACATACATCCTAGTCCAGGACCTCAACTCATTAATCAAACCCCTCTCACTCCAAACCACACTTACTCCCTAAACATCACTAATCTCCCACTTAGTAGCTCAGATCTCTTACTATTAAACATGAACCTAAGAAGCATACTAAATAAAAGTCATGAGTTTCATGCAGCTATCACCCATTACTCCCCCGACTTAGCTATACTAACAGAAACATGGCTAAAACTCCACATACCAAACAGTGAAATCTTAACCCATAGTTAAAACATCCATAAACATGACAGGACTCATAAACAAGGCAGCGGCATAGCTGTAATATATAAAAATATTATTAAACTAGAAAGACTTCAAATCAAACCCCCCAGACCTCTTGAACTGAGAAATTCTAATCACCCGCCTTCAACTAAACTCCAACAAACACATTATAATAGCAATCTATATACCCCCCAGGTAACAACCCTGCCATTATTGAAGACCTCGTTTGTTTGTGCGCCTCCACTTTTTGTCAAGAAACAGTAATAATGGGAGATTTCAACATGGATTGGTCCACCTGCTCATCATATAATCCCTCCAGTTTTAGCAACCTCCATGTTTTTTGTCAAATTATACAATCCCCTATCACATTTGACAAGTATTGCAAAAAAGAATCAATCCTAGACTGGACACTCACAAACAAACCCTCACTCTGTCACCAATCTGGCTGTCTCCCTGAGAGCCTAAGTGACCATCTACCCACTTACCTCCTCTGGCACCGCATTTGACATCACTTCAAACTTGTTCGCAACAAAAGTCATTTCTCACCTGAATTCTTCAAATCCCTCCTGCCACAATGTGACTGGCCCCCTTTAAAACACCTGCACCTAGACTAGGCTGTTGAATATTTCAGTGACAAGTTCCTCAATATCCTGAATAACCTAGCTCCCCTTAGAAAGACCCATACTAATTCCAAGCACATACCATGGCTTACCAATGTTACAAAGCAACTCCTCAAACTGAGAGACAGAACATGGTACCTATACCAGAAGACCAAAAATCAAATTGAATCCCTTCTCACTTACAGTCACTTATAAAGTCATGTCAAAAAACAAATCGGGCAAGACAAAAAGCTATACTATACAGCAATGCAGCAAAAACACCAAAACAACCCCCAGAAATTATATGGAGCCATTATACAACTACTTAAGCCTGGACAGATCACAACCCCAGAGCCAGCCACAACAAATACCACAGATAGTATTGCCTCACAGTTTAATTTGCATTTTATCAACTCCATACTCTTCCTAGTAAAAAATTACAAGACCCCCATCTATTCCTAATGATCTAGGCAGAACCCCTAATTCCTTTACAATCAAATCAATTCATACTAATACCATCAAAAAATATCTCTCCAAACTTAAGCCCTCCTCCCTCCCAGCTGACCATCTCCCCAATGAATTGCTGAAACTAGCAGCAGATGCCATCTCCTACCCCATATCTCTCCTAATAAACTGGTCCATTGCTGAGCAGTACTTCCCCAAAGTCTGGAAGGTCTCCCATGTCATCCTTCTCCACGAAGGTGGCACCTCTACTAAGTTCTCAAGCTACAGACTAATTGCTATCCTCCCTCCCATAGGCAAAAGTCTTGAAAAATGCATACACAGACAACTCCTCTACTACCTGCTAAGTAATACTCTCCTATCTGCTTCTCAGCATGGCCTCCGACCTAAACACAGTACAACCACTGCCCTTACTAGTTTTAAAAAACTCAATCAACCAGCTTAGAAATGACAACCAGCTTGTCTTTTCTTTCTTGATATGTCTAAGGCCTTTGATACAGTATCACACCAAAGGCTACTAAATGAGCAGGATGCCTTAAACCTAGCCCAGCCTGCCCTCATCTGGCTTCTCGGCTATTTAACTGACCACCAGCAGGCTAAGTGTCAAAATTAACTCTCCACCCTATTACCAGTCTCAGTAGGAGTACCGCAAGGTTCAGTTCTTGGCCCATTGCTCTTCACCATATTCACCAACACAGCACCCAGCATGCAACCATCGTTCAATATGCAGATGACTCCCTTCCTACCAGAACTACTACAGATAACCCAACAATCTTTCCAAGACATTGAAAAATACCTCTCAGACTCTTAACTCATTACTCAGTCCGAATAAAACAAAGCTTATACTCTTCACTAACAACAAAGTACCTGATAACTCTACCCCTTTCACCAAATACTCCACCAATAAAACTAAAATTTAACCTGTCCAACACACCAAACTCCTTGGAATCATAATTGACAACAAATTAAAATTCGTCAAACACCTCGCTCTATCAAAAAGCTCCACATTAATCTAGGCTCACTATATAGATTCAAGCCTTACCTAACCAATACCACTAGACATTCCATAGCTAGGACCCATCTTCTCTCTACTCTCCTTTATGCCTCACCAATATTCACCAATCTCAGAAAATCTGATGTAAACAAATTCGAGTCCTGTTATAACAAAATCACAAGATTTGCTACTAACCTCCCTTACAGAACACATCACTGCACTGCACTTTGTAAACTAAACTGTATCGAACTACCTCACCTCATTTCCCCCAAACAACTAACTTTCATTCATTCCATCTTCCACCATCCAGACAACTGTCCAGCACTCAAGAGTTTAGTGCAGCCCTACTCAAATGGCAGGCCACTAAGATCCTCCAACAAACTACTACCCAAAGTTATTAAACCTAATAACTCTTATGGTAACTCTCTATTCTCCCATTAAATGTCAAAGTCCTAGAATTCCATGCCTCAGACAATACTAAATTCTAGCAACATATCCAGATTTAAACTACGGCTTAAGGAACACCTAACCAACAACTGGCTTTGCTCCTGCGCTAACGCAGGCTGATCCATATTGTCCTCCCTTGTTCTTACAACCATAATATCTTTTCCCGTACTATATTCTAAACTTCCTACTTATCCCAGCTCTCACTGATTTCCAATTTCTCTCTATTTACCTTAGGTTCACTGCTCTGTTTTATCCCTATGTACCTATCTCAAGTCTCTTATAATGTATCATATTCCCTCCTTCTAGTACTTCGCCTCTATATTGCCTTAGCTATCTGTATCTAGAACAAGTAACACTAACATAACAACAACAAGCTATTTTTTTTTACTTTTAGGCCATATATGCATCTAATAAATATTTACCACCTATGCCATGATATTTACCTACAGATCAATCATTTCTCTATGCTGGCACAAGCTATTTCTTGCTAGCTTATTTGTCAGATTGCTAGTTAGTGATTTTTCTTAGACATTTTAGATAGATACTTGTTAATTAGGTGTTTTTGCTAGTTATCTTTGTTGGTCAGTTACTAGTTACACAAAAAGAGTATCCAGAGGCATCAGATGAATGCTGAATGCTCTGCTCAATACTGAAAATCCAAACACAAGCATAAGAGTAGAAAAAATGATGAGCTCAGGTCCAGTTTTGTAAAATGTTTTATTTAAAAGTAAAATGTTTTATTTCAGTCAACTAAACTGCTTCCTCAGATGTTCAAAGTACAACAACCTTCATTTAAATACGTCTCAATCCCATTCCAATCTACACTAATTAATTATTAAATGAGCCAGTTCTTAGTTACCATCTACTTAAAATAACAACGTTCTAAAAACACACATTTTAAAAAAATTATTTCATGTTAGCTGAACAAGAAGAATGTAAATAATGATATATCTTAATTAACAAGAACAAACAAATGAATAGATCCTACTGGTGCACAGAAGTATATTAAACTGATAAAAAATGTTACCTATGGGTAGGTCTTGCTTTCAGAACAAGTTTTAAAGGGACCTTATCATTTAACTGGAACAATAGAAAGCTAGCAAGTACGGCTGATGCAAGGCAACCAAACTAGTATGCATCAAAATCAAAACGCCAGCACCAAAGATGAGCTGAAATGAGTTTATTGTTGAAACAAGTGAACTAGACCGGTTTCAGCATATAGCTTTCTTCAGTAGTATAGAAAAGAACCATGACAAAAGCCAGTAATTTATACACATGTTCCAATAAAAACAATGACATCACTTCCTGTCTTAGGAAAAAATCAAATTAACAAAAAATTAATTGAAAAATTAAGTTGTTAACAAAAGATTAAAATATGATCAATAAATGACTAATAAATAATTGATGGTAACTCAAAACTCCAACAAGCTACAAAGAATGTATGGTATAGTTTTGAAAATGGAAAACTTACAATTTATCATTTAATCCTGGGGAAAAAGACCCCCTAGTTTTATAATCCATTTTCTTTCTTTATTGTTGAGTATATCGTGCCATTCTGTTTTGAATGACCGATTGCCAGTAATGTGATCAATAATAATAAATGAGAATTTGGTCGTGGGATGATTAATCGTATGTCTGTACAAAGCATTGGTCATACGCGCATTTCTGATATCACCTAAGTGTTCAGACATTCTGATCCTGAACTGTCTAGATGTCTGACTTACATAAAAGGCTTGGCAAGTGCAGGTAGCAAGGTAGACTACCCAGTCCGTACTGCAGTTGCCAAATCCGTATATGTTGTATAATTGTCCAGTGTTCCTACTGGTGAATGTTCTGGTTTTGAACATGTAATTGCAGAAACTACAATGCCCACAAGGGTATGATCCTATTAATTTTTCCCTAGTTAAAGTTTGCTGATGAGTAACAATATCCCTAAATATTGTTTTCTTAAAACAGGAAAAATGTGACCCCAATGTCTTGCCCTTTTTATATGAGAATGAACATCTGTTACCCAAACAATCATCCAAATCAATGTGAGACTTAAGTATGTTCCAGTGTTTGTTTACTATCTCAGAAAATTGAGCGGTATTTCTCCCATATGTGGTTACAAATCTCAAGATATCCTGTTGATTTTTTCTAGAATGCTGTTGATATTGTAGCAGACTATCCCTCAACTGGTTTTGTGTCCAACGCATGGCTGAACTAACGTTGTTTTTGGTGTACCCCCTGGCTAAAAATCTGTTGGCCAGGTCATCATGGTGCTGGGATAATTCTGGTTGGGAGGAACATATCCGTTTAAGACGTAAAAATTGAGATTTGGGAATGTTGTTAATAGTATGTCTTGGATGAAGACTGTTGGCATGTAACAGAGTGTTATACTGAGGAAATTTGCGGTATACAGATGTTTTCAAGGTATTATCTGCCTGGTGATGTAAAGAAACATCCAAAAAAATGCATCTCATTGTGATGATAATCCACAGTAAATTCCACTCCCCAGATATTGCTGTTGAGGTGTTCCACAAACTCATGTAGGTATTCACTTCCTCCTTTCCAAATAAGCCAACAGTCATCCAGATATCTTCTCCAAATGTCAATGTTTGAAATATATAAATTGTGAAGCTCATCATAAATGATATGT
Organism: Protopterus annectens; assembly: GCF_019279795.1. Lineage (NCBI taxonomy): Eukaryota > Metazoa > Chordata > Ceratodontiformes > Protopteridae > Protopterus > Protopterus annectens. The sequence continues at coordinate 1,093,876,571 of NC_056737.1, forward strand.
TCCTCCACATACCCCATATAAAGGTCAGTGTAAATGGGTGCAAACGAGGCACCCATGCCTGTACCCTGTATATGCCAGTAACAGTCTTGTTTAAAATAAAAAACATTTTTAGACAAAACATGTTCAGCCATACAGATAAGCAATGTGTTAGTACCAGGAGGGTAAATGCCGGCTTTATTTAACCAGTATTCAAGTGCAGTTAATCAAGCCCAGTGTGGAATATTCGTGTATAATGATTTGACATCAAGAGTACACATTAACCAGTGTGGTTCCAATTGGGAGTCAGATACTATTTGTAAAAATTCTGTTGTGTCCTTAAGTCTCGCTCTGACTAGTGATAACAGTGGTTTAAGTTTCTCAGTAAGAAATGCTGACAAGGGTTCCGTAAGTGATCCTATCCCTGACACTATTGGTCTGCCTGGTGGTTTGTCAATAGATTTGTGAATTTTTGATAACAGATATAAATATTGTTTGGCAGGATCCGAAACTGTAAGATGAGATAGTGTTAGCTGTGATAATCCCTTGTTCAACTGCCTCTTGTAAGAATTGATCTATTTCTTTTTTAAAGTTAGAAGTAGGGTCAGTGGGCATCCTCATGTAGTGATGAGGGTTAGACAACTGTCTATTTCCCTCATCCCAATAATAATCGGAATCCATGACAACCACCGCACCGCCCTTGTCAGCTGGAAGTATAACAATATTAGTATTGTTTTTGAGGCTAGTTAAGGCTTGTTGTTCTGTTGAAGATAAGTTATGTTTGGTAATATTGTCTGAACCCATATAAAAATGTAAATCCTTGATCACGGCTTGCTGAAAGACAGCCACGTTTGTCTATCGGTGGATGGAAGGTAGGCCGATGGAATTTGAATTCAGAAGATCTTTGAGATAAGATCTGAGGATCTTGTTGCCTGAAAAACAATTTTAGATTAATTTTTCTGCAAAATGCTATGGTATCAGATACAAAAGAATGCTTTAGTCCCCCCGGCTGTTTTTTTACCATACCTAAAACGGCAGGTGACACATCAAACCAGAGGGCGATCTCACAGCAGAGACTCTCGCAAGAGAAAATATTCACCGGAACAGTTCACGCAGAACAGAAGGAGGAAGAATTGACTTCCAGTTTACTTTTTAATCTTTCTTCTGTTGCACTGGATGTATTCCAGCGACTCCTGCTACATTAACCGACACATTAATTGATTTATGGTTATTTTGTAGAAAGTTATGCTTAAAGCTATTATTCAATGTTGAAATTAGTGATGAACAGGTTATTGCTAGATATAGGAATAAAAGCACTTTTGTTCCTGTTATGCCTGCGCACATTGAATGCTTTTTAAGAAGTTGTGAACATCAATACTATTTAATGTTTAATAAAATGAACAAGAAAGGGAGATATTATAATCTTACCCCTGCTGAAGCATGCAGTTTGAGTAAATTAAAACAGAATCCACACATTATTGTTAAGCCGGCTGATAAAGGAGGAGGAGTAGTGATTTTAGATAGGCATGAATATGATACCAGTATGCTTCACATGCTATCGGAAGCAGATACCTATATCCCCATTACTCATAGAGAAGTGTTACACATCGTGCAAACAGTTAAAGATGCACTATATGATCTACTCATGTGCCGCCAAATAAGTCAGGAGATCTTTGACTTTTTAAATATAGAATATCCCACCACACCCCTTATTAAAGGGATTCCTAAGGTCCACAAGCAGATTTTTCCAGTCCCCTTCAGACCTATTGTATCTGGGGAGAACTGGACAACAGCACACATTTCCAAGTTCATAGAAGACACCTTAAGACCGGTTATAAATAAATTTCCTACCATTTTAAAAGACACCTATGATCTTCTTGATAATATAAAAACAGTTCAGCTAGATCACAAACAACAGAATATATTCATCACGTTAGACGTGAGGAATTTATTCACCTCAATACCGAATGAAATAGGTATGGAGTATATAAGACAATTTTTGGTTAAAGAAACCACTTTCACTAATGACAGGATTATTTTGATATGTCAACTTTTGGACCTTGTATTATCCAACAATGCATTCATGTTTGGTGAAAGGTATTACTTGCAGAAGTGGGGGGTTGCCATGGGCACCCTCTGCGCTAATACCTACGCCAATTTGGTGGTTTTGTGGTGGGAGAAGTTATTTTTATTCAACAATGAGAAATTTAGACATATAAAATTCTTCAGGCGGTTCGTAGACAACATTCTAATTGTTTGGGAAGGCACTCCAGAACTCTTTGAGTCTTTTCTGGAATACCTAGAAATGACAACCACATTTCTTAGGTTTACCAAGGAAACCTCCCCTACACACATCAACTTTTTAGACGTAACACTTAGCTTTACACCAGCAGGGGACATTATTTCAACATTATATAGGAAGTCGACTTGGAAAAATTCGATATTAACATTTGATAGCATGCATCCCAGGCATGTCTTTCAAGGCATAGTGAAAAGCCAATTTGTGCGGATCCTTAAATTATGTAGTAGAGTTGAAGATTTAACTAAGGAAGCTTCTTCTTTAGAAAGATTATTCATTAACAGGGGATATGACCCGTTGATGGTTCGTAAAATTAAACAGGAGACATTGGGGGGGAAGGTCCCTATAGAACCAATTGATTTGGAAACAGGGCATATAAAGTCCTATCATAACATCTGCAGAAGTGAGTCTTCAGCCAGAGGTTCTGTTAGATACATCATCACGTATACTAGTGACATAAGATATATACAACAAGTCATTTATCACAACTGGCACATATTAATCACTGATATTAAAAACAGAGACATTGTTGGCAGAAACCCTACCTTTCTTTACAAAAACAGTAAAAATCTTAAAAGAGTTTTATGTGGTGATTATTGCCCTATATTGAACAAGGGAGCTAACGCAATCAGCAATTTTCATTTTAAATCACAAGGCACGTTCCCTTGCCATAACTGCAACAGATGTAAATATATAACCAAGGAGCAAATATTTATCCATCCTCATATGAATTATACTTTCAAACCACATTTCTATGCCAATTGTAACAGTCGTAATTTGGTATATCTTGCCACGTGCAATCAATGCCAGGCATTTTACGTAGGATTAACCAAAAGGAAGCTCCAAGAACGCATATACAATCATCTGTATGATATACGCAAGGCTGTAGAAACCAACGCCTTAGCGAAACACATTATGGAATTTCCTTCCCACTCTTTTTGTTTTAGAGTTCTGCAGATAGTGACTCACAATGGTAGGGATGGTGACACAGAGAATGATCTGGCTCTTACGGAATTGAATTGGATTTTAAAGCTAGGTGCACATATAGCACCAGGAATAAACTATTTTCTTTCCATTAAGCCAGTATTAAAATCTCTATAATTCCGTATGTTTATACACATATATGCTTCATTTGTTACATATTCATATTTATTAATGAATCTATATATATATTGATTTCATTGTTTTGATTAGTTAAATATATGTCTGAATGGTCAATGCTTGAGATACAATATAATGTTTTATATACACGAATTGTTTCATATGCATTGCTAAAAAATTCTTAAAATCTTAAAATATGTCATATGTATACATACTTTTCCCTATATATATTGATATATTTATATACTTTTTAAATCATTATTGTTTATGGGGTCTTATATATAACTATAATTCATCAGTTGCTTACATACATCATTTTAATACTTCATCAAATAATATATCCATATAGATAGTACTTGTTATATAGGAATATCTTATATGTTTGATTTTTTGTGAATATAACACATGCCGACGCATTCAGTTGTTTATGGCAATATTATTAAATAGCCTAGTACATATATCTAATGATTTCTTGAGCTGAGTAAGCATTTTAGTCTGCCTGTGTTATTAATACAAACAGTCCCATGTTTTATAAGATGCGCACATTTTTTTATGAATGCATATACTTTAGTGCTGTCTGTATTTGATCATATTTAACGATTGATTTTTTTATGTTGAAGTAAGCAACATCAATGAAATATCTAATGATAGTATTGACTAATGCTGTTATTATGAAGTGCAAGATCTAGTGTTTATTAAGTATACAACAAAGCACTTCATTTATGTTTAACATCTGAATTCGACTTTTATTAACAAATGACCACACATAAGGTTGCACATTAAACTAAAAAGAGGGGCTATTTACATATCATGCTGAATAGGCTACCCACTAGATATTTTATATAGTTTTAGCAGATATATGGTTGTGTTTTGAAAGTTATAAGTCATTTATTTATGCTCTATTTGTAGAAAAGTTATTCATTACTCTACTAAACGCACATTGAGTCAAGTAGCGCAATTGCTTAGCGTCAATTTCAAAATACAGTCTTTGTTGTTTTAATTAACTTATTAAGCTTTCCCGCGCTTTAGCGGGTATATATATATGTAACAGTTGTTTTTAATTGATATCTGATGAAGCGTGGGTTCACCACTTGAAAGCGCTTATTTTGTGTATTCAAATAAAGAGTCTTTTTGATATTTTTTGTGAGCTTCAAGAGTTTCCTGACTGGATATCAGTGATTTATTCTATATTCTGCTACCCGTTTTCCTTGTGTTTGGTGTCTCACTATTTCACTTATTTTGCGTTCCAGTTTTTGGTGAGAGCACTGTTCAGCAGGGACACCGACTACCTACTTGCATACAAAAGAACTTTCATCAACAAAAAAGCCAGGGATGAATCCAAGTCCTTTATTAAGTAATGTTAGCTCATCAGATGTTAAAACATGTTGGGAAATGTTATGTATATTAATAAATGCAGGATCTATTTCGTTATTGAAAGAAAAAGATCTTCCAAGCTTTTTACCCTTGTGTTTACGTCCTCCCCTGTGCTGTTTATTCCTAAAGGGTCAGTGGATGTACGCCCGCTTTTGGAGTCAGGCGAACTACAATTGACTGTGGATTCTGTGTCTGTTGTAGAGGACTCCTCACCAGAGGTGATAAAGGAAGAGACCCCTTTTTTAAGTATTGATCTTGGTCTCTTTCTGCGAACAGAAGAAAAGTTCTTAGTGCCTTCAGCAAATCTAACTCCCCTATGAGACTCAAACTGTCTGTCTTTGTCATAATCTTCCCTGTCAGGGGAAAATTTGTGTAATTTTTTAGTCTTAATTTTTTTTCAAAAGCTATGAGTTCTTTGGACAATTTGCTTAGATTGTCCCTGAAATTGGTCTGTTCTTCAAATTTTTTCAAATCATTGCATATTTTTTCAACTTCTCCAATGTTGGTTTGGACTGTTCTGTCATAAAAAGAAGCCAGTATATTGACAAATGACATTGATGCCTCCTGCTGGGCTTGTTGCCAGTCACTAAGTAAAATGTCATCAGGTGTACTGACTAATGGTTGTACCTTAGACCTAAGGCCTCTAGGTGAAATTTGTTGGTTTTGATAAGCTTTAAATAATTTAGAATGCCATATATTTGTCCGTAGGGTTTTGACTTTTTTACCCAACTGGATGAACAGTAGATTGCAACCGTCAACTGGATCCGAATTCTGGTCTAGTTCACTTGTTTCAACAATAAACTCATTTCAGCTCATCTTTGGTGCTGGCATTTTGATTTTGATGCATACCTTATCATTTAAGCCTTTTACCACTGTCCACTCTCATTCTCACTATCCATCTGGTTTCACTAGCCTCAGTTCTATTTTTTACATCACCCATTCTATCATCAATCTTGGTTTTGTCAGTAATAAAAACTTAAAACTATGCATGTTGCCATTGTCTATTATGTGTTTAGCTAATGCCTTAGTGACTACTTGGTTATCAATATATAAATGTTCTCTTATTCTTTCCCTAAATTTCCTATCTGTTTTTCCTCTATAGAATGCTTTGCATGTTAGACAATGTGCTAAGTAGACCACATACTTTGTTTCACATGTGGCCTCAACCATAAAAACAAAGGTTTTATGAAAATCAGGGTGGACAAACAACCCAGTGGTAACAATATATTTACAATAGTTACATTTCTGTCCCAGTATATGGGCTCCATCTGCCCTTGAAAGCCACCTTAACTACCTCCCTCAAGACCTGTAAAGTAGGCTCTGAGAGATGAGCATGCCTCAGCTACTCCTTAATGACACTGCCTGGCTCCACCATCCATAGGAAGCCTAGCATCATCTGCCTGTGGTACCTCCACTGCTGGCTAGCCACTATCACCTACTTCACATTTGATGTACCACGCTGTAAGGGAAGCCCACTACATTTACCTTCTGTACCTCAGCTTCAAGGTAGTACTGCTGACCAGTTCTTGCTCTGAGATAGCCACATTACCAGCCCCAGATGGAGGTGTGAGCTCTGTCTGGGTCTCACCCCCGCCACCTTCTCCACGTGATTCTCTTCATGCCTGGCTGAGTGTAACACCATGCACAGAAAGTACTGTGCTATCAAAGTGATTACTTATTGAAACATTAACAGGAATGTCCTCAGAATTAGCCACCAGCTGGCTCCCTTGTGCCCTCCCTTCCTGATCCAGATAAACTCTGACCAAAGGTACCTGAAAAGATTTCTCACCCAATTGCTAAACTGAAGTGGATGGCCCAGGCATGTAGTGCTCCTGTCTGACCACTGCATGTTCCACTATGGTTATGTCTGAGGTTGCTCTTTTCAACAATGGCCTCCTTCACCTCTACCTAGATAGGATACAAACTTTTGTAAGAGCTGAGTATGGGTGTTGTCTCTAGATAATCCACCACTGTCAAGGTGTTATCTTGATTGACGCTTCCTGAGATTATGTTCTCCCCCTGCTTCAGTGGACAATGATACCTCAAACCCTGGGCATGTATCAGAAACCCTGGCATCCCCTTTTTCTTGTGTAATCTGCTGTGGTGACCTAGGTTGCACCTCATGGGTTCCCTTATATACATGTGCATTGCTGGATACCCCCTTCTATGCAGTGGCAACCTGTTACCTAGATAGAGGTCATTCTTCCTTCACATCTTCTCACCAGTGTTTCCCTCCAGGTCTGCCAGCCAAATCCCCATGCCCTCAGGTAAAGTACTGAGGGCTTATCCCCCTGTCTAAAAGATCTGCAAGCATTTCAAATGTGGGGACCTTCCACCTACTCACTTGCCTCTGAAAATACTTAACTGATTTCTGCAATATATTCAGTCACACTTTCCTCTGCCTTTCTTCTATATTGTCTAATTATCCTTTTATACATCTCTAGGCTCAGTTTAAAACTTGCAAGCAAATATGTTAATATACATTAAATAATCAGCATTACTAAGTTTACAAGCCACATGCATTGCTTTACCCATGAACAAAGGAGTTAAAAACCTTACCCACAGTCATCGATGGCACACCCTTTGAAAAGCCTCTTATAAAACTATCCAAACTATCCTCTTCTTTATACTGAGCAAAGGGTTTTGCATTAAGCTGAACTTCTAGGGCTTGGCTTTCCTCCACCTTATGACTCATGTCTCTGGCAAGGATGATCATCTCTGCTTGTGCAAACCATGTTTCTCCTTTTCTTTTACCTCCAGTTGCTGCATTTGTCTCTCTCTGTTACTGAAAATTCTATATTCTACAGTTAGCCTACATTCCATAACAGCAAAACTGTGTGGCAGACAAGCTGATCAGAACAAAGGCAGACCCTTGTGAATGGAAACTAGATCAGTGGTGTTCCAAAATTAGCCCCATCTGTGGGAGTTCCTCAAGTAGACCTTTTTGCATCCTCTCTGAGCAATCAGTTGGCAAAATTCAGCTCCAGGACCTCATGCAAGAAAGCCTGGAAGATGGATGTCTTTTATTTTCCTTGGACAAGAAAGTTTCTATATGTTTTTCCATCATTTCCGTTGATATCCAAGGTACTTCTGAAGATTCAGAAGGAATCTCCCAAGATCATCCTGGTGACTCCCTCCTGGCCCAGGCAACAGTGTTCTCCCTTCTTTTGGAATTGGGCAGGGACAATTACCACAGGTTTCCTCACAAGCTTGATCTATGTGCATAAGAACAGAGGTGTTTGATACCTCCTGACCCCAACAACTTCAGTGGACTGCATGGATGATAAGAGTCTTAATATCTTTTAGGAACCTGTTTATTGCAGCAATGCAGCAGGCATTAACTTAGAAAAATACTGCCTTAAACATAGTTAGGGCTTCTCTGCTAAACAGCAAGGAAAACAGAATCACTGAAAGCCTGCTACTAAAAAAATCATATATTAGCAAATGGAAAAGGTTTTCTAGTTTATGCCAACAACATAACCAGCACCCATTCAGGACTAATGCTTCTCTGGTTTTACAACTTTTGTATGAGTTATTTTCCTACAGCCTGTCTTACTGCTCTGTTAGGTTTCCTTTGTTAGCAGTTTCAACATGTCTGCCCATAGATTCCCCCTCTTTCAAGGCCTTCTCTTGTCAAAATGATTTGAAAAGGGTATTGCATAAGGGAAATCCAGGGAAACCAGTGGCTCCTCCTTGGGAACTTAATTTTGTGTTAGAGAAGCTAACACTTGCTCCAGTTAAACCAACTCATCAAGCTGACGTAAGGTTCTTAACATGAAAAACAGTTTTGCTTATTGATCAGACCTCTTCAAAAAGAGTTTCTGAGTTGGAAGCACTTATGGTAGGTCAACATTGTCTCATGTTTCACAGAAACAGTGTTTCTTTGAGAACTAATCCTTCTTTTATGCATAAAGTAGCACTGGAGTTTACTTTAAGCCAAACTATCCACCTCCATGTTCTTCACTAAACCCATAAATGAGGGAGAAAGGATACTTCATAACTTAGATGTCCACAGACTACTCAGGTACTATCTTGACAGAACAAAATCTTTCAGAATGTCTGATCAGTTTTTCATTTCCTTTTGCGGGCAAGAAGAAGGTACAACTTGTCTTAAAGCAGACTATTTTCATATGGTTTTCTTAGGCTATTAACGTTTGTTATTCCCACCACAACAAAACTATTTCAGCCAGGGTCAAGGCCTACTCTACCAGATCCAAAACGGGTGGACTCTAGAACTATTCTAGAAACTTCAGCATGGTCCTCTGTCCACACTTTTACAAGGCACCAGGGCAGAGCGCTCATCATACTTGACCAATTTCAGGCTCAGTACAGAGACAGACAGTTACACAAAACAAGAGGAACAGAGTAACAATTAAACACATTGTTAAATAAATATGACAGGGCAAAGCAAGGACCACAGGCATTATTGTGAATATACATATATTAATTTCAAACTGTATCTTGTCAAATAAATCCAATACAAGTGTTTCCCTTTGGGGACGACCATCCCCTAGCCACCCAGATTTTGATGCCTTCGCCTTACTACGTATCCTGTTTATTGGCTCTTTAACAGATTGCTTTATTAAACTATTTATTTAATTATACTGTGTTGCACTTTTACCATTTGTATATCTATGTATATATATATATATATATATATTCACAGTACTGTATATAGCCCTTTATTTTGTTTATTTTATTTGTTAAATGGGAAAGCACACTGGACAAAGTATCCATTTTCAGGGGAGACCTGGGAACTCTGTCTAAGTAACTTGCTCGGAGCCCCACAGCAGGCAAATGTAAAGAGAAGGAATCAAACTCTGTAACCTTCTCTACAGGAAGCAACTATTAACAACTCAGATGTGTAAAGATCAAGTGCAGCTGGAAACCCTGTGTTCATTCAGTGGGGTGTGGCTTTATTGGCCTAAACGTACCCGTAAAGACTTAAAAAGTAAAAAGTCATGAGCATTCAGAAGCCATGTGGCTGAAAAACTATATCCTTAAGGGGTCATTTGCATATATCCCACAGGTCTTTATCACATGAGGTTTAAGGTATTACACAGTGAAAACTCAAGCTTGGCTGAGGTTTTCCTTGCAGTTCTTAACTGAATGTCTTGTCTCTAGATGTGACCTTTTTATCCTTTGGTTTGGATACCAGCTCCTTAATTCAGTAACCTCTCCATTTGCATTTTTATTAAGGACCTCTTCTACATACCGCTGTTGCTGTTCTTATTGTCTTGGTGCTTCCACCTCATACGTGCCCATCACCACCTTCTCAGCTTTTGTTACTCACTTTCTATAGTGATTGAAAAAATGACTGAGTAAGATTTGGTAGAATCTCAAGAACTTGTCTACAAAACATTAAACAATACATTCCATCACTCCTCAGAGGGCAGCAGTTCAGAAACCAGTCCTACACTCTTAGGAATAATGACGATATTGACATATACAGACCCACATTCACACTTACTATACGTGAAAGAGCTTTCTTGAAAATACTTCCATCTGTTTGAAACAATCTCCTGGAGAACATTAGGAATACAGACCAACTATTGGCTTTCAAGAACACACTTGGAGACCACCTGTTCAAAGAAGGTAAATGCAAGTGCTTCAAAGACTTAGACTAATGCAATGATACACTAGTTCTCAGTTTCCATTGTAATGGTGACTCCATTCCCAAATTTACAGGCTAAGTCTGTTTGATACTACCTTAGGACAACAAGTGAGATGTTGACATAATTACCCCCCTTTTTGTACAGTCATGCAACATTCACACTCTGATTCCTAGCACATTCCTCAGTAGTAACATCTTACAGTATTGCGGTCTGTGCAATATGCTTACATACAATTCTTTTTTTTTTAAACAAAAAACAACTTTATTGAATTATCACTTATGGCATAAGCAGTCATACATTTATATAAATGAAAACAAACCGTATTGACATATTTTCAGTTGCAAACATTATACATCACATATAATCTTCTATACAGTCATTGTCAATCTAACATTACATAGCTTATTTAACTCCTGCCTTCCCTTAAACCTCATTCCTCCTCTAAAACATTATTCTGCACATATAGTTCCCAAAATTCACATTTTTTCTATGTAATTTGCTCCTACCCTTTTCTAAAGATCCCACTTCTGGTTCTTTTATCTCTGAAACTATATTCACTACATCTAGTATGGTTGATTTAGACTTTGATTTTCATTTTCTGGTAACTGATTTTTGGAAGCCACCAGAATTTTAACTCAACGAGGCTTTACTATGTCTATGCAATTATGATTCTGTATCACAGCTGACAAATAATTTCCTTAGTTATACCAGTTTCACCCAGTATTTCTGGCAGAGTAGTCTGCAGGGAATTTTTAAAGTCTGGCAACTCATTATACTCCCAAAAAATATGTTCACAGTTACCTCTTTCTTCCCCATCACACCTCCAACAGCTGAAATCTGCATGAGGAAAAATTCTTTTGAGTCTGCTTGGGGTATAAAAATAACAATGCCAATACTTTCAGGCAAAAATCCTAACTTTTATAGACTTTGTTGTATATTTAGGAGTCATAGATATATTCTTCCATTGTTTGTTTATGAATTGCTTATCCAAACTCTCTTCTAAATCCTTTTTAACCTCCTCAAGCTGATTCATATAGTTATCATACAATATCATATATGCCTTATTAATTAACCCTTTTTTAACAGCAGCTTCTGTTCTATATTTTACTAAAAACTCTACCAGTGCTGGTCTTTCACTTGGGATCTCTGTAGTCCTTTCTGTTTGCCTATACTCTGATATCAATCCTTAATACGGAAGGCAATCTCTAGCCTGCAGACCAAATGTATTCTTGGCATTTTTCCATTCAGTTATCTTTCCATCTCTAATTATTTGCTCCCGATACCTCTGTACCCCTAATTCCAGTTATCCATATCAGCAGAATGTCATTTCTCCATTCCCATGTTGGCTTGGTTCTTAGGATACTTTCTGCTACTTTATTAATATAATATTCTCTATGGTTATTGTTATTCTTCTTAAGGATCTGCTTCCAAAATCCCAGTCTCTCCTTATTTCTTGAGCTTCCCCTATGTTTCATCATCATCATCATCATCATCATCCCTTTACATTTTGAATTATAGCTTCCTTCTTGTAATATGTATAGCATTTTTAACCATGTAACTCTGAAATATGCCTTCAAATCAGGTAATCCCAAACCACCCTGTTCTATTGGAAAGATCAGCTTATCCCACTTGACTCTTGCCCGCTTCCCTTCCAAGATAAAATCCTTCAATACTTTATTAATTGTTATCCATAGCTTCTCCCCTGGTTGATAAAAATATGCCTGACCTATATCTGGCTATCCATATACATACAACTGAGTTTCAATTTCTCTGTTTTTAATATTTTGTTTAATCTCTTCCCACATATCTTTATCTGCCATAACAGAATTATTTTTAACCCATACTCCTAAGTCTCCTAATTACTTCATTTTATCATGTCCCCATAAATATGGGTATTGCTGAATCAATTCATTTGTGGTTACATAATTTACAGCTATTGCTTTTGTTTTATCTTCATTAATTTTGTATCCCAAAAATACTTGAAACTGTCTTATAATGTTCCATAACACTGAAATGTCCTTTTATGGTTTTATCAGGTACAAAATAATATCTGCAAATAAAGCCAACTCTTTTTTTATTACTGTGCTAATTATAATCCTTGAATTTTTGAGTCCCTTATTTTCCTTGCCAATGGTTCTAAATATAACACAAATAACAAAGGGGAAAGAGAATACCCCTGCCTGATTCCTCTGATCAAACAGAATTTAACAAAGAGGAACCCTCAACTTTAATTTCACCTTTGATCCCACATATATCTTTCTAATTAACCTTATTATTGTGTTAGGAAATGCAAATTGCTCCATTGCACAACTCATAAAATCCCAGCTTACTCTATTGAATGTTTTCCCTGCAGCAAGATCCACCAACAACAGTGGTATTTTCTTGCATTCTGCTTCCCTCTGGATCATCATTGTTCTATTAATATTTTCAAAGGTTTGCTTCCTCTCCACAAAACTACATTGATTCATATCTATCAATTTTGGCAGTACCTTTGCCATTCCTTTAGCCATTATATACATAAACATTTATATAATACATAATCATGTATTATAATTATGGTTTAGAATAAAAATTAGACTATATGAAGCTGATCTGCTGGGTCTTTATCATATTTAGGTATTACAGTCACCACAGCTTTCTTCCAGAATGTTGGTGCTTCACCTCTTTTTAAAATATTGTTCAAAAAACCTTCCAGATCTTTATCACTTTCTTCTCTTCTAGCTTCCAAACTTGCACAAAAATACCATCTATTCCTGTTGACTTTTTCCTGCAGATTGTTTATACATCCCCATTTGTATCTCATCTCCTCCTATCCTAACTGTTAATAATTGAATCTTATCTACCTCTAACCTTGGCAAATTTAATTATTCCATAAACATTTCCATATGTACTTTGTCTTGATTTCCACATTTTTCTGCTTTATATAGATTTTCATAACATTTCTGAAACAATTCTAATACCTATACATGATCGCTTGTTATTTTCCTTGTTATAGGCTCCCTAAGCTTGACAACAACCCTTTTCATTTTCTGTTGCCTGAGCCATTGCACTAAAAGCTTTTGTGCTCTCGAGTTATCAAAACAAAAATCTTTATAAACTTATGCATATTATCAAGGTAATAATTTATTTTCTGCTTAGCACTCTGCAATTGCTCCTCTTCTTGTTCTGTGAGATTCCCCCTATTTTTCAATACTTTAGCCATTGTCAGTCCCTCTAAATAATTCTTGTTGGTTCTTAGTTATATCTCTTTTTCTTTTATTTCTACCCTATTTTAAACTCTCCTTTCATTTTATTCCACTCCCTAGCTATATTTTCTGAAGAAATTTCCATCTTCCATAATAACTCCCGATTAATTTCCACCACCCATTCCTTAAACTCATCTCTGTTTAACAGATAGGTGGGGAAGCACATTGTCTTATTTTATTTTATTACCCTGCATTTTTATTTTAGTTATTATTAGATCATAATCTGAAATAGTTATTAGATGTGTATCAAAATTTTCAATTAAATGCACATGTTCTTATGAAATATAATTTCTGTCTAGCCTAGGCCAATCTTTGTACCTTTTGAAATAATATGTAAATTCTCTCTGAGCTCCTACTACTGAAGTCACATCTTCCATACCAAATAATTTTTAGAAATGTCTTCAAAAATCTACCCTCTTTTGTTATATTTCCCTTCTAGGCTCCCAGACACACTGCTGAAAATCAAGTTCCAGTCCCCACCTATAAGTAATATTCTCTGCTGAAAGCTGATTAGTTCTCCAAGAATTTTCTTAAGCTCCATTGTAGCAGTTTTAGGTGGAATATAAATACATGCCAGTATAATCCTCTTCCCTTGCAGAAGCCCCTTTCTACTACCAGATATTCTGCTTAATAACCATCCTGGAATCCTTTATCGAATTCAAATGCTCAGTTCTTTCAAATGTGTCTCCTGTAGCACAGCTAATTATATTCTGCATTTCTTAATACTGTTCACTACTCTTTCTTTTTTGTATGTACCCATAAAACCATTCACATTCAAAGATAAGATGGAAAGTGTTGCCATCATGATAAGAAATTATTATTCTAACCTGTTATATATAACAATTTTTTTTAAATGTCTATTTTCAGCTTTTGTGTACATGCATACTCTGATGTTTGAAGGTTGATTTTTTTATAGAGTTGTTTCTTGTCATACACATTTGAACATATGCCACCTCTTACAAGGCTATTTGTTTTAATGAAAACCCTCAAAAATACTTCCATAACCTATTAACATAATACAAGCACACAAACCCATGTGCATCTTCAAACAATGAAGTTTAACCCTCATAATAGTAACAATTGTTCTAGATTGGCAGCTACACTTACAGGCTTTAGTTGACCTATAACAAAGGTTATCCATGTTAAAATGCATGGTATAGCCTTTGCAACTATTTACACTAAATACTGTCTTGTTTTTTTTCCCCTTATCTTTATTCCTCTCCCAGATGTAGAAAACAGGCTGAAGGCTGAATGCTTTCAGAAAGTATTATCTTTTAGCCATTGAAGTAAAAAGTATTCTCTCTTTTACTGCCCTCATCAGTTTGTCTCCCTAGAAACATGAGAACCAGATACAATGCTGCCTTCGGCCAAAGCATCTCATGTTGCACTATGAGCATTTATTTGCTAAAGCAAAACTTTTCATTACATTCAATGTTCTTTTATTTACTTGCTTCCACTTAAAACCTGTTTTTAGATCAAGCCAAAGACCTTAATCCAGTCATTAGCCTATGCAAAGGTAAGACCAAGCATATCAGTGTTACTTATATTATGCTCTGTATATTTTTACAACCTGTCTCTCACCTCAACAACCTAAGACAGCACCCTAGCTTTACTTTATACATACAGTATATGTCATGTTTTATACACATACTGTTAAGAACATTTGTTTTACTTTCAGTTATATCCTTCTTTTCTCTTTTCTTAATATTCTTCCAGACATTAATGACATAAAGTGGGTCATATGCTCTGGAGTCCCCTACAAGTTTAACAAAGTAAAAAAGTCCAATACTTCCAGGTTTTCTTGTTCTGACACATTTCATTATGATTGATGCTTTGTCATCCCATTTTTATTCATTAATTTCCAAGTTGCTGTTTTACTTCCTGTTGATTTCCATCTCCCAGCTGCAGTCCATGGTTCATTTCCAACACAATCCTGGTTCTTCTAGTCAGCTCCCATGCCTTTCTCTGTCTTTGAAGCATTTTTTTTGCAACACTGGAAATGGTTTTGGTGGCAGAATCTCTCCATGAGCTTTATTATCAGAATAAGAAGCAGAGACCCTTCTGTTTGATGGCTTACTTTTTGTTTGACAAACTTTTGTATTTCCTCCTCAGCATGTTCTGGTTCAAAAAATGGCTTTGACCCTCCAGGAAAAAAATGTTTTGAAAATAGCTGGATACAGCAGCTTGAATCTCATACCTACCTCTTGACATTCTTTGATTGCTGAAATAAATTCACTCCTCTTCTGCCTGATGTACAGTGAGTAATCATTTTCCACAAACACTCTACTGTCTCCATCTTTTAGTACCTTATCCTTCTTCCACAATTTTGTCAACTCTTTCTGATGGTAGGATTGCATCTTTACTATTGGAGGCCTTGGCTGCTTCCTCATTGCCACAATGTGCCTCTTTAATTAACTCCTGCTTGAGAATACCAGTTCAGTTGCTTATTTGTGCTTCATAAAATTAATACAGTCTGTTCCTTCCAGCTTCTCTGGTATGGAAGAAATTTTCAGGTTTCCATTTATGCTCTTTCCTCTAATTCTACCATTTTTTGAAACTTCTCTTCTTGAACAGTTTCATACTCACCCAGCCTTTTCTTCATTTTGACCTCTGATTTTTGCAGTTTTATCAGTTCAAGTGAATATCTGTTTAAAGCTTCTTCCATTTTTTCACCCCTTTTGTTATTTGAACTCAGTTGGTCTTTTATTTATTTTAATCAGCTGTGAGCACATTTGACTTATTTTTTCCTCTGGATTACCCAAGTCACATATTGTACCAAAGCTGGATCTTGAACTGATTTTTTGAAGAATAGCTGCAGGATTCTTCCCAGCCAAAGTTTTCTTCTCACCTTTTGTGGTTGATTTTCTTTCAGGTTCTGTAAAATTCTTCTTTGCTGGCATATAGGCAGTGCAGTTGCTAGCCAGTGACTGAAATTTTCCCAAAAAGGCACATTCACTGGCTCTCGTCTGAGTTTTTGTTTTCACACTGGGAGCACTGAAATTAAGCTACTATTCAGTGTGCAACCATCCTGGAAGTCACTTACATACAATTCAGTATTTATAATGAAGTTTATTTATTTTATTTATTTTACATTTGTTGACCGGGATAGTCCGACTGGATAGATGTCTGTTTTTAGCGGAGGCCCGGGGAGAAAAGCTCCAGATAACACAGATAGAACATAACAGATATGAGTGAAACAAATTTACAAAGCCCTCTAGTAGGTACTCACAATATACACAGTGTGTAATAGTATACAAAAACAACAGGTTGCAGCAAGCTAATATAAGCAAGAGATGGGTACAATATTAATTTAAATAAGGCATCGAATAAGTAGTGATTAATTAGGGTTAGTACAGGGACAAAGCCTGTGCTCTTTAAAATATTGTTTGAGGCCTTTTTTGAAGAGACTTAAAGAAGGTTCGAGGGTAAGGTTAGATGGAAGTGAATTCCAAGTTTTACCAATGACGTTGGCAAACAGGGAGTCGCCGGCTGAGTTAATGGCTTTGTAGGTTTGGACCAACAGTTTATTGGATGATCATAGTTGCCTTGAATTACTGTATAGTTTTATGATATTTTTGAGTGACAGAGTATTTTCAGGATGGTACAGAATTTTGTTTGCTACTATAAGCTGATTGAACAGAAGTAGACTGGGCAGTTCTAGCCATCCAAGAAGACTGAGGTTTTGACAGTGATATGTCCTATTTGTTGAGCCTATGGCAAATCTGGAAATATGGTTGTAACAGTGAGAGAGCTTACTAAGTTCAGTTTTGCTCAAATTGGAGAGTATGGGGAGGCATATAGAAGGGTAGAGAGTAGGTGTATGCGAGTGATTGCAGTCCTAGCTAATGGAGTTAGAAAAGGTTTGCTTCTATATAATCAGCCAAGCTTCTTATTAATGTTTTTTATAGTTTTATTAATATGCAGATCAAATTTTGAGATTATTGTCCACTATTACTCCTAAAAGCTTAGTATGATCATCTGGGGAGATAGAGGTACCGTTGTTGGATGTTATGGAGAAGGAAAATGGGGTGGATCTACTGGTGGGAGTAAAGAGGAGCAATTTAGTTTTGTTGGGATTTAACAGACAGTGATTAGGCAGCCAATTTTCAACTGTGTTAAATGTGTTTTTTGTTAAGGTTTGCAGGTCTAAAGGGGAGGAGGCTGTACAGATCAGGGTAGAATCGTCTGCATATTGAATGCAGGTTGCATCAGGGATGGCAGTATGAAGATTGTTGATGAAGATAGAAAAGAGCAGAGGACCTAGAATAGAGCTTGAGGGACACCAAGGGTGAGAGGTAGCAGGGTGGACAGTTTGCCCTGCCATAATACAGCCTGTTGTCTGTCATTCAGATAGGGTAGGCACCACTGAATAGCATGGTTGTCTGGCGAGATGGATTTTCGGGAATGGATGAGTAATTTGTGGTTGACCATATCAAAGGCCTTCGACAGCTCCAGAAATAGGGCTGAAGATAGCCTGTTGTTGTTCCTATTTTGGAGGGTCTATATTACAGATCGAAAACCCGTTTCAGCGAACACCACAAGACCGACATGTATAGCGTGAACCGCAAATATGCCAAATCCCCTAAACCGAGAATTTTCAACTCTCGAAACGTCATAGTCAGCCAACACCACCACACGCTACATACTATATACCCAAACATAATAAATAAAACACATACATACACTAACCAAAACCTGCTTCTAACCCTACACTAAACCTTACATACATTACTATCTATGCACTTACCTTAACCCGCACCATAATCCTAAGGTCCACAACTATCGCACACTTAATCTACAGACATATACCCAAACAAAACAAATAATCCACACACATACACTTAAAATCCTACTTCTAACCCTACACTAAACCTTACATACATTACCTTTCTATGCACTTACCTTAACCCGCACCCTAACCCTAAGGTCCATAACTATCGCACACTTACCTTATGGAGCTATACCGCAGATGGGCCAACCATGACACTTCAACATTTCGTGTTTCATGGTTTTGAACGTTCGCTGTTACCGTAGTTCACACTATATGTGTCGGTCTTGTGGTGTTCGCTGGAACGGGTTTTCGATCTAGTAATACAGACCCTATTTTGGAATATGGTATTTGTAAAAGAAAGGAGGGTGGAGGTGGTGCTTTGATGTGGCCTAAAGCCATGCTGAGAGTTGGCAAGCAGACCGTTCTGAATGAGATAGTTCATAAGTTACTTATGAATGAACTTCTCCATTAATTTGGCTAGTGGTGAGAGAATGGCAATGGGTCTGTAGCTGGACAGTTCTGTTGAACTTCCATCTTTGTGGAGTGGGATAACATGGGATATATTCCAGATTGAGGGGATAGTTCCATCAGTTAGTGTTCTATTGATTATGATAGAGATGGGGAATGCTATAGCGTTGGCAGCTTTTTGTAGGTACTCTGCAGGAAGGAGGTCAGCAGAAAGGGTGTTTGGTTTTAGTTTTCTGATAAGGGATCGGATAAAAGTGGTAGAGATAGGTTGGAAGTTAAAGGGGGGGT
Source organism: Protopterus annectens (assembly GCF_019279795.1). Classification (NCBI taxonomy): domain Eukaryota; kingdom Metazoa; phylum Chordata; order Ceratodontiformes; family Protopteridae; genus Protopterus; species Protopterus annectens. The sequence continues at coordinate 1,093,895,708 of NC_056737.1, forward strand.
GAGAAGTGGGTGTGTTAGTGGTAGAGTTAGAGTGGGTGGGAGTAAGTTGGTTAGCTAAGGTTAGCTAAGGACTGAATAGTTTCAGTGAAAAAGTTATTAAAGACAGTGGCAACAGTTTCTGGGGATTTATGGGTGTAGTTTGATGGGGTTGGGGTAGTAGATTGTTCTGGATGAAGAAGTCAGTTAATACCTACCCAAAGCTTTTGGGGATTGTTTTGGTGTTTAAATTGGAGGTTTTGGTAGTAGTTTTTTTGTCTAGCAAAATTAGTTTTTTTGTATCATTTCTAAGTTGAAGATATCTCACTTGGTCGAGGGGGACTTTAGTTGTTCACCATTTGGTCCAGGCTATATTTCTAAGTTTGATTTTTATCTTAGTTTCCTTTGTGAGCCATGGAACAGTATTAGATTTAGTCTTTATAGTACGTGCAGGAGCATGGGAGTCAAGGATGCTCAGGAATTTATTGTTAAAGAAAGTTACAGCTTCATCTAGTGGTAGATTTTTTAGGATTGACCAGTTGACTGATTTATATTTGTTTAGGAAGTTAGTAGGATTGAAGTTGTTATTTCTGATTGTTTTGTACGTAGTCTTGTGGTGGGTTTCTACCTTATGCTTAATAATATAAGTTAGTAAATGATCACTTAGGTCATCGGGGAGAGTCCCAGCTGTGTACAAGCTTGGGTGGCTATTGATAAGTACCCAATCTAAGATACTTTCCCTAATCCTAGTGGGAGAGGTTATTATTTGTGTGAACCCAAACAGATTTATATGGGCGACAGGAGATTCAGCTGAGCAGGTGCATCAGTTGGTGTTAAAGTCACCAAGAACAATGGTTTCTTGGGGGTAGGTAGTGGATAACCATTGGAGCAAATCTTCCAGAGTGCTTATTTTATTGCCTTGGAGAATGTAGACATAGACAATATTTATACTCTTATTATTATTCTTTGCAATTTGGTAATAAGGATTTCTGCATTATTAAATGGAGGAGGTTGAACTAGATCTCTATTAACACAATGTATTTTTGTAAAGAACTGCTATCCCACCTCCCTTCTTAGCTGTTCAGTCTAATCGATGTATGTTGTAGCCCAGGGGTAATAGCTGTTTGGTCTAATCAGTGTATGTTGTAGCCCGGGGGTAATACTTCATTATCGGCAGTAGTAGATTTAAGCCAGGTTTCTGTAAGACACATTATGTCTGGGGAATGAACTGCTAAGAGGGCATGCAGGTTGGGGATTTTACTATTTATACTTCGAATATTCAAGTGAAATGTCAGGAGAGCGTTTGCGGGACTGTTAAGGGGTAGTTTATTGATGGGGTTGGTGGCGTAGGAGCTTTTGTTACTAGGTGGAGACGTGCCAGAGTTGGGATGGATGTCCCCATCTGTAACAAGGTTATATTGAAATCTGATTATGAGCTTTAGAAACTTATGAATAAGTCTTAGATAGTGCTTGTCTCTTGGATTAGATTTTAAGGTTTTAATTGGGTGATGAGGCAAAGGGGATGAGGGTTTGGATGTGTGGGGGATAGTTACATGAGCTAACTTGTAAGAGAAGTCTGGGGTGGTAGTTTGACATTTTGGGTAGTGGAATCTGTGCTGGTACTGGTTTTCATAGGTGGTGAGGAGTTAAAGGATGAGCATCAGGGGGAGTAGAGAAAATACTAGTGTTTTTGTTGATGCTAGCATAGCAAGGGGCCTGGCCATTATAGGGCACAGTTTTCAACAAGGATTTGGCAGGAAAGGAAGGAGAAAAGTTGGGTTGTAGAGAGGGAGGGCCACTTGGTGATGTGTGAGATGCTGGTTGGGAGGAAGAAGCAGGAAGAGTGGCTAGGATAGTATACATTTAACAGTACTGGGGGCGGGTAGGAATAGGGGGCAGGGCGGAGCACGGAGTGAGCCCGAGCGCAGCGGGGCTAAACTGGACCACAAAATTTATACAACAATTAAGTAAAATGTAGGTTTATAATGGGATGTAAGTTATTTGCCTTAATATATTTTAAAGATGGCTCCCAGACGAGTGGGTATTGATATAGCCTCCTATGAAAATGGCTCAGGGGAGGGGTTTAGCAATTATCAGTGTGAGAATGGGTGGTTAGAACTGGTTGCAGAGCAACCCCAGCAGGAGGGAGTCCAAAAAGAAAAGGAAAAAAAAAAATCAGGAGCCAGGAAATGTAAGACAATACACTATGGTAGATCTTTTCAGCTTAAAGTAACCAAATGTTGCTAGCAAGCTCTTTAAGGATGAGTAGACTAAGGGAAGTGGGACTGAATTAAAGGTTTGTTTTGGAATAGTTTTAACCTTAGCCTCTGGAGCTCACCTATTTGCATACAGAGGGAATAAGTAACTTGTACAATTAGTAGACTATGTTTCTAGCTAGTAGCCGACTTCATTAAAGCTCTCCATGTTGGAAGCTGAATGGACCTCAATGCAGCTGTGCTCACCACACAATGATAGTCAGCAAGTAAGAGGAAATTGTTAAAAACAATTAAATGACATTTAATAATCAATTCTAACAAAGGAAAAGAAAAAAAAAAGAATGTGGTGCAGGCAAATGGTTCCACCAAACGATAAAAGCCAATCTACTGAAAAATATAGTAAAACCAAACCACAGCCAGTATCCAGAAAAAAGAAACTTTTAATGGTGAGCACTTTCACGACACATTTTGCCGCTTCATCAGACAACACAACATCTCTTTACTTTGATATTTAAAATATATTCCAACCAATAAAAACTCCTATGTAATTAACAAGCAATTAAAACCATTAACAAGACAATTAAAATTTAAAACCATAGATACAAATTGTCATCTTACTAAGTTCCTTGCTTGTAAAACTGGCTTTATGGAAGCCTTATCATTGAGCCCCTTCCCCATTGTAGCTCTCATCCTAATTATCCATCCTACTGGTAACACCCCCTCTCCTTTCATTGTTTCTAACTGTTTCTACAAACATAAATCTAAATATATGTGTACTATCATACTTGGCCACATGTTTAGCCAATGCATTATTATCTGCCCCCTTGTGTATATCATAAATATGTTCTCTCATCCTTTGCTTTAACATACGGTTGGTTTTGCCTATATAGTATAAAGAACATACAATGCAGTGTGCCAAATAAACAACATTGCTGGTGTTACAATCAGCAAATACTCTGAACTCTACTGTCTTCCCTGTATCAGGATGAACAAAAGTGCTACTGCTATCGATATACTGACAAAAATTACAGTTGGAACAGGGAAAAGTGCCTCTGTTCCTATTATAGGAATTATCTGATGACTCCCTGGGGTGACATAATAACCTTTTTAAAGATTTTTTATTTTTATAGGCAAAGGTGGGGTTGTCTCCCACAATCTGTATAATTCCATCTTCAATACTGCCCTGTTCTTCCTATAGATTTATTGCATGAGGTTCACATTACTTGAGTAGGTAATGGGTATTCTCATTGCCCTAGGGGCAGCTTGTTCCTGACCTGGTGGTGCCATTGGGGCAGGTTGTTAGTGACCTGGTGGTGCCATTTCCCTCTGTTCTGAAAAATAAGGTTTTCCTATTGTCTCCCGTAGCCTTGGAATCATAGACAGCCCATCATTAACTTCATCTTCCTTATATCCTCTATACAAAAATTTATTCTTCAGACCTGTTAACTCCCCATCCAGGCTACTTTCATTTGTAGCCAACCTGGAGGTTCTCAGCCCCTGTCCTTTTATGATATTTTAAATATATGCCTTGGATGCATACTATGCCTATGAAGGTAACTGTTTCTGTAACATCCTTTCCTATATAGTTGTGTGTTAAAATTGCCCCCAGGTCCTAATTAATCCTCACATCCAGGAAGTCTATTGTGTCATGTAAGGATTAATCAGGTCCTGGGGGCAATTTTAACACACAAATATATAGGAAAGGATGTTACAGAAACAGTTACCTTCATAGGCATAGTATGCATCCAAGGCATATATTTAAAAATATCATAAAAGCACAGGGGCGGAGAACCTCCAGGTTGACTACAAATGAAAGTAGCCTGGATGGGGAGTTAGCAGGTCTGAAGAATACATTTCTGTACTACTAATGTTATATATTTTAACATTAATAATTTATGCATTGTTGTAAATGTTGCTTAAGGTTTACTTATTCACTGTCACACCTTGGCTATGTATTGTACATGCAATCTTTTCCAAATGCATTAATGGTAGTTGGATTTTTTTTCTTTGTATTCCTCAGTGCATTTGTAACCTGTTGTTGTCTTTCTCATTAATGCCTGGATCATGGCTGAAAAGGGAGCTAACATACCTGATTAATGAAGACTGTATGTATGTATAAATAAATACGATTTATGCATGTAACTGGAAGAGGTTACTTTAATCAGTGTTGCAGTGGCACAACTCAGTACTGATCCTACCAAAAGTGGACTGAATGAACATTACAAAATAGGTCGTGGTTCTTCAACATCAGTCCTTGCTGCAGTGCTACAATACCAACTTACAATCAGTACTTAGTAATGCATACCGAGTATAACATTTTCTTTTTGTCTTTATTACAGATAATCGTGGTTAAAAGTCGCTGTGTGGTAGGATGGATGAATGAATAGTAAAAATTGCAGTGGTAGTATCTACCATTTCCCCACAATGAGAAATGCAGCAATAGGCAGCAGTTGTGAGACACGCTGCATGGGAGGCTAATGTCCACAGATGGACAGCTGCAGACAGGGCTAGATTAATAAGGGGCTCATGCAGCTGCAGCTTCAGGCCCACATGTCTGAAATAAGCCCTGCTTCTTTTGCTCCTAGCTTAGGCCCCTTATAATATTCAGCTCCAGGCCCATGTGATGCATAATCCAGCACTGTGTACAAAGCATGTCACAGAAGATCAGTTTGCAGTACCACAGGTGGTGTTGGAATCCACTGGCTTTAAACCACAAGGATGGAGACACAGATATGATGCCTGCCTCTCTATATTCGCATTCACCATTTGCTAAGAAGTTCATCACAGTCTAGAAAAGACAGTGGTCACACAAACATTTCCTATTAACAAACTTGTGCATGTATGACAGACATGCTGCAATAAAAATAGACTATTGCTAGGCATTAACATGATATCACATTCATCTCCTTTACTACAGCTACTTGGAGATGGTCATCTTCATGTTCTCTGACAGTGCCCCTGCCACCTGAACCACGTAGGTCCTGTCTTTTAGCCAGTTAGCGATCCATCTTACCACAAAAAGGTGTATTTGTAATGGATTTAGTTTATTAATTATGCTAGAATGGGGCTGGTGTCAAAAGCCTTAACTAAATCAAAGTAGGCTGTGTATATAGTGTGACCACTGTCAACAGCTTTTGTTTCCTTTTTGAAAAAAAAATATAAGGTTTGTTAGATAGGCTCTACCTTTTACAAAACTAAATTGCTGGGAATCTGTCATGATGAGATTTTTAATGTCTAAGTTAAACTAGTCTGTTATAATGTATTTCATGGCCTTACAAATGAGACTCCTCAGGCTGATGGGCCTATAGTTTCTATGGTCAGTAGGAAGACTACCTTTAAGGAGTAGCATCCCCAGTGCTGCATGCCCTACTTCTAGGACTGACTCAGTAGCCAAGCTCATGGTAAACAACTTGTGGAGGTTTTCCGCTAGAGCATGTTCAGTACTACTTAACAAGCAGCCTGGCATGTTCTCTGGTCTTTGAAGTGTTCTTAGATCTGGATAGCCTTTTCAGTGCATGCTCTTTAGTGATAAGCTTTGAGACATACAGGTATCATAGGGTTTAAGAAAGCTGCCTTAAGAGTGAAATTCTCACAAAATGTATCTGCTAGTATAATGGTAATGTCCAATGAGTCTGAGCGGTTTTTGTCTTTTAGTATGAGTTCTGCATATTGTTGAGTACTGCTACATAGTTTTTAACATAACTAAAGAAGAATTAGTAATTGTCCTTGGCTTAAGATGCCAACCAGAGTTCATGGGTTACCTTAGCAGATTCAGCAGCCTTTCTTAAATTCTTAGTCAAATTCCTAATATTTTCCTTGACTTGGGGGGTCTTTAAGTCTCATTCACAGACTATGCAGTTTGCAATGTAGAGTAGTGTTCAAATGAACACTGACATGGGTATCCTGAGGAAGATACAGGTAGCACAGCTAATAGTATTAATGAAGACAGTAAGCAGCATAGATGTGGAGCAGACAATTCCAGACATGAAGATGACTCTGGTATAGACTAGAAATTTGACACCAGTGGCAGCAGTGATTCCAAGTGGACAGAGGATTATGACAGCTGAAAAGAGACAAACTTTAACCAGGCGACTGAAGACAAATAAGCATTCTTGTTTCATTTACCAGTCAGTGGATGTTTCAGCGGATGACAGTACATGGAAGTTAACTTTGCACTGTTTCTGTTTCCAGGTCCAAAAAAATTGTGTAGTGATATGCCATTTCAACAACAATGCACATTTCTAGTGTTTGAGACTGCACTGCTTATATTGCTTATCACCTGCAAAACACACCTTTGATTTTGCTAAGTGTAGCACTACAGGCAACTGGGGTCATTTGCAATCCCCTTTCAGGTTTGCCAAAATGGCCAGGATAGAGTAAAGGAGACACAGCCTTGTCTGGGAGGTATGGGAACTGGCAACATGTTTTATAATATGTGGAATCTTTTTCAGTGATGGAAGCATAAAGGGGATGTTGAACATGCACAGTCAACATGGCTATATGCTGTCTAAGAACCCACCACCTGATCCAGAGCTGCTATCTTATCCCCTCAGTATGTCTCTGGCAGGAAAATCAGCAGTGAAAATTGCTGCTTACCCTATGGGACTGTGTAGTGCATTTACACAGCAAGTCTCACTGGTGTTCTTTAGGGCTCGGAGTTAAGTTTGGCTCATACTCAGTGATAGACCCAGAGGGAAGCAAAGTCACTAATATGCAGCTAGTGCAGCTATAGCTATGTTCTTATCTACATTAATGTTTACAGTACTTGCTGACTGCTACCAAACTATATGGGCCATATCTCTCAACTGTCCAGATTTTCACAGAATTCCCAGATATCTGTCTCATAGTTTTGCTCTGTTCCTCATAACATTTGTAGTTTCCTGGCAAATCAGTAAGGACTGAAGTCACTTCATAATGACAGACATTTGCGTTTCAGATTTCATATCCTTCAGAAAATGCATGCTAACAGAAAACCTATTATAGCAATTTTTGACATTTATAAGAGCAATAAATACAATGTTTCTGATTTTGGGTCTTTGCCCCATTATTTTTGTTTTTGTCCAGATTTCCAGTACTAAGAAGTTGAGAGGTATGATGGGGGTGCATACAAGTGCCATTTTTTATATTTCATCATTTCAGAATATTGACATGAAGAACATGAATTTTGTGGAACTGAATGGTTAAACCAATCACTGACAATACTAAGGGAAAACAACATCTGCATAGCAAGCATTAGGACAGATTAGCACTGTACCACGAGAAAATATCCATATATCAATATGCCAAAAGTGAAGCATTGGTCTGATTACCGGCATATTACCAGCACTAGACTAACTCTCTCTCTCTCTCTCTTCTGTTATAGGTATCAAGAAATAGAACAGACATCAAAGTAGCATGGATGCACTCTCCTAAGGAATTGCTCATAAGCTATCACCAACCATCTGTATTGGTTTGCATCGACCAGTGATGCCCCATGGGCAGAAACAATTGGCTTCACTTCTCAATCATGTCTGCAAAACTCATGAGAATCATGGCCCACTCTTCCACAGTATGAACATCACAATCTTGATGACTGAGCTTACATACTTCAAGGTCAGTAACTTTCAAAGTTAATTAATATATTGCCTGTAGCTGTGGGGCCTTTGTGTTCATGTGTCTTGTGGGTATAAGAGCTCAGAGCATACTGAATGCATGTATTTAACAAAACATTATGTATGCAATTGTCACTCATACCATAACGTGTTGTCTTGTGTTGAGTACAGGTAATCGAGTGTGCAAAGAGTTGGAGTCTGTTGTAGCAGCACACAGCACAGGTTGCGGTACCCCACAGATTTCTCTGGCAGACTAGATGGCAGGTCTAGATGCCTTCCACCAAGTTATGACATTCTTTACACCAAGGATGATCTTCTTGTTACACCCCAGTATGTTTGCACGGTAATTACAAACTATGGTTCTGTGAAAGTGGTATACTCACCATTAAGAATTATTGAATTTTGATGCTTAAGTTTTGTTTCTCATAGGTTACTCCTGGCTGCTGAGAACTTCAAGAAAAGCTGATTAAAAGCAGCACTGAACACAGTCAGAAGATTTTCAGTGGGCAGTGCTGTACTTTCTCAGCTGCAGTGGATAGATAATTTTGAAGTAAGTGAAGACACCTGTATGGTGAGGAGATCACTTTCCATGTGTGCTTGTGGTGTATAGTTGTGTCCCTGCTGCAAAAGAATTGTGCCCCTGCCACTTTAGAAGCAATCTGTGGCAATGCATTGATTCACTTACACTCTACCATAACTGGCCACACCACACTTACAATGATTCAGACAGTTGATGTTCTTGTCTGGAAAACTATCTGCTCTGCTATGTACATGTTTGGCACCCTGATGTCAGGTGCAGGTGGATGTTCTGCCTCACACTTCATGTAAGTGCATGGCAGCAAGTGTGACTGTGCTAGGAACCTGTGGACTGAGTAATGTCCTGTTCATAGGTAGGCTAATGTAGCGTTGAGCATATAATTTGTCCTGATTCTGCTGAGTATATCCTAATCATACCTTGTACCATTACAGGTTATAGCAACACCCCAAAGAACAGCATTTAACATACCGCAAAAGGTTCCCAACTTATAAATTTGCTACACCACACAGGTGATGGCATCACCTGCATCATTGACATAACAATATCAACGCTTTAGTAAGATAGAAATACTACTATTATTTAGAATGAGGTATCTGCAACCAAGGAAGGACTGTTCAACTTCAAGGGAAGGGATAATACCTGATGAAGAAGTTCTCCATTTTGCATCAGGCAGTCAGCATCAAGATATATTCAATAGGTTTGCCCTTGAAATTACAGTGTCCTTGTTACTGGCACAGAAATGAAGTTATTTATGTATGTATGTATATATGTATGTATGTGTGTTTTTCAGTTTGTAAGCAGGGGTACAGTACCAATCACAAATATGGACAGAGCCTGAAATAATGGCGGGACAAAGGCCCAACAAATAAGAACAGATTTTAAATATTGCTCTTATAAACTTAGAACGTTGCTAGAATAACAGGATTTGTGTTAGCATTTATTTTCTGAAAGATATAAAATCTGAAACCCATATGTATGTTATTTAGTGACTTCAGTCCTCAGTGTTTTGCCAAAAAAACACAAATTTTATAAGGAGCAGACCAATAATAGGGGGAAAAATCTGGACATTCTGCAAAAATCTGGACAATTGAGAGGTATGACAACTCAGAGTAAGAATACAAAAGAAACAAAGTAATGAATACAAGTGTTAAATGCAATATTTACAAAATGCACGTCATGTGTGATGAGTATGTTAGTGCTAGCTACCAGTTCTAAGGAGCATACCTCTCAATTTATTAGTGCAAGAAATCTGGACAAAAGCTAAAAATAATGGAGGACAAAGGCCCAAAAATAGAGACAGAGTTTAATTGCTGTTATAAATTTAGAAAGTTGTTAGTATAATGGGTTTTGCATTAGTAGACATTTTTTGAAGGATTTGTTGTGTCTTTCGGCTTTTCCCGGCTAGGGGTTGCCTCAGCGGAACTCCGGTCCACTAATGATTGGCAGTAGATTTTTACGTGCTGAGTTGCCAGCCCTGACGCACAACCTTCAACGAAGGTACACCCATTCATTCATGTCTCCACACAGAAGACGCTCTAGCTGAGATTCGAACAGGACAACGTCTATACTGTGAGGCGACAACGCTACCGCAGCACCACTGAAGTCTAAAACTCAAATGTCTGTCATTTCCTAGTGGCTTCTGTCCTCAGTGATGTACTAGAAAACCATACATCTTTTGAGGAACAGACCAAAAATATGAGGCAAAACATCTGGACAGTTGAGAGGCATGCAAAAGAGCTTAAAAATTACTTTTCAAGGATAGCAGATGTGATTGTTGAATGCATTGAGACAATCAGTGGTAAATGATCTTTTCAAATATTTTATTCAGTGTAGGAAGGAGAGGGAGACTAGTCTGAAGTGAGAAGCATGTACTGGATTGAGTTGTTTTAGAAGAGGTTTTATGAAAGCTGTTTTCTAGAGGTTCTGCATTTTGTTTTTTAGGAATGCAGATATTATGTGTGCAATAAAGGGAAGGAGATAAAGCCCTTGCAGAGGTAAATAAACCAAAGGTAAATTATCTGAATCTGTGGAGGCATCTAAGGGAATGTGATATCAAGATGTTGGTCAAAGTCTTTTTTTGACTTTGAAGGATTGTTTAAAATAAACATGGGGTGTGAAAGGAGGTGCAGAGAGGCAGTGAATGATTTGGCAGGAAAGGTCATAGAAACTAAATTCCTTAGTATGTCTGATAGGATAGGTCACAAAATACTAAATTTCTTAAGATGTCTGGTAGGATAGGCCATAGAATATTAAATTCCTTAGGATGCCTGGTAGGATAGGTCATAAAATACTAAATTCCTTAGGATGTCTGGTAGGATAGGCCATTGAATATTAAATTCCTTAGGATGTCTGGTAGGGGTTCCACTTTGAATCATCGAAAGCTTGAAACATCGAAATTCTGATCATCGAGACCAGAACATCAAGTTTCAAACCATCGAAGATTCAAAGGGAACGTAAAAAAAAGAAAAAACCTCTAAAAAATATTTTATGCAGGGGGGCTTCACCCCCCTGTACCCCCACACCCCCCCCAACTTTAATATACCAACTCTAAGATTGCACTACAGTGGGATAAAGGGAAATCTCTGTTTTAGCGCTATATGCAGAAGCGCTAAACGGGAGATTTCCCGTACCCTGTCTGCAGTGCCATCACAGAGATGGCACATTCACAGACACAGTGTGCAGGGCACCTTGCTGCCCTGCAGAAACACTAGCTTTTTCCCTTTTTTACTTACCTTTTTCTTCCCCTTGACAACATCGATGTTTTAAACACTCGATGATATGGTCTCAACCATATGAATTTCGATGGTTTAGAATTTCGATGTTTCCAAGTGGAACCCTGGTAGGATAAGTCATAGAATGCTAAATTCCTTAGGATGTCTGAGCTTGAAAACTGGCCATAGGTGCACTAAAGCTTGTTAGAGGTAATGGTGTTGAAAGTGTTTTTGTGCTCGGTAATAAAGTTCACTCCATTCCAATCTAGTTCAGGTTTGTCTAAAAGGCTAAGTTGTTTAGATTTGAAATAGTTGGTTTTGTATGCATATATGGCTTGTTTGGATAAAAGTAGCAGCAGCATCCACAAATGTTCATTTACACAAAGTGATTCTGTGACTTAAGCTAGCAAAGTTTCTTAATATGTCTATCATCACTGTACATTTATGAATTATATACCATTTACAACATATACAGCTTTTAGGGAGGGGAGGGAAGGGATGGGGAAAACTGTTAAAGGAAGATTAATGAGTTTTCAAAGGAGTAAAAGTGAAAGAGAAGAGGGGTTGGTTGAGGATTCTTATATGTTCGTAGGTACTAGGCTAGCTGCCCTTAAGTGCCATTTTAAGCATAGCCAGTTTCCCTTTTTTGTGCTCAAATTAACCCATCTCATTTGGTTAGAGATTGGCCTTACCCATCCAGTGGTCGATAATTATATATTACCCCGAACGAGAATAACTGGGATCATACCATAGATAATTTCAGGCGACCCATGCATGGGATAAAGCATTTAGGAGCTGCCTCTGTCCATTAGTAATACAGAGAGCAGCAATGGTATATATTTTCTGTTTCCCATCCATAAATCCAAATTGTGCTTGAACATGGACAGGGATTAACTTTGTTTTATGCAGATGAGGTCTGTTCCTCTGTGAGATGTACCTCTCCCTACAGACTGTTCTGTTAATGTTGCAGAAGAGGTTTAGATCTCTAGGCCAATGATTTCTGATGCCATTTGACTTGCTGATATGCAGTATATCCATCAGTACTGGGTCAGAAGATGTCTTATATGCCAAACACCAGTCACCTCTTAGCAATCTGTAGGATATCTAGTGATAGGGCTTTGAGTGGATCCATGTAGGACATATTGTTTAGGCTTTGTATCCTTTTAGTAAGGTATCTCTGTGAGCATTACAGTTATTGCATATGTCTGGACCGACATATGCCAGAGGGGACATTATACTCAATGAGTGGCCTAATGAGGCCTGGGTAAAGGGGAACAATGACATTCCTAGATCTAGACACAATCCCTTTGTTTATAAGCTGTGTAATATAAAAGGACTTCCTTACAACAATGTATACATGTTGGTCAAAAGTTAGGCCACCCTCCACAGAAGTTCCTAAATCCCAAACAACTAGTTCACCTGTTAGGGTCGTATTATCAATGTGGTAGTTCCCGAGGTAAACAACTTACCAAAGGATACAATAAATGCATTTCTTGTCATTTAGTTTCATTTCATGATTCTGAAATCAGCTATTAGTTTGGGACAAACCTTTCTGCAGGATGTCTAAGTCATTTGGGTGTTCAGTGACTGCTCCAGGCTTGCACTCATTTACAAACTTAGTCAGACAGTGCTCTTTGGTATTGGCATTTACGTAGAAAAGCAGATGCCAAACAGGAGAGGTCCCACCACCAAACCTTGGGGGACACCAATAGTGACTGGTCTCTGTAGCGGTAACTTCCCCTAGTCAGATCTCTTGTGTCCCTATCTGTGAACCAGATGTCAATCCAGTGGGTGACATAGGGGGTTTATTCCCAGTTTATTTAGCTTTTCTGCTTTGCCCAAGTGGGGATTTGTGTCAAAAGCTTTCGCCATGTCAAGGTATGCCGTGTGCACTGTTTTGCCATCATCCATTGCTTTGGTGACCTATTCAAAAAGTTGAAACATGACCTATCCTTGTTGAATTCCAACTGAGAAGGGTCCGGTGTTTGGAGGTTCCCTATGTCCTGATTGATTAGTTCCACAATAAATCTTTCCATGGCTTTGCATATGAGGCTGGTCAGATGTATGGGTCTGTAATTGCCAGTGCCTGTAGAAGGTCCTTCCTTAAGCAGGGTAATAACTGTAGCTGTTCTCCAGTCACTTGTTATAAAAACTCTATGGAGGCTGAGAGGGTTGTGGCTAAATTGTGCTTTTCTTTTGCTGTTTAGGATGCATCCAGGGGATAGCGTCAGGACCCATCAATGCAGTATTTTTAGCTTTTGATAGCACTTTTAGGATTTGATCTTGTGTGATAGCGGGAGGTGAGCCGGTTTCAGATATATCTTGAGGGAGAGACAGAGGGGTGAGAGGGGTAAATTAAAGATACATTTATCAGGCAGTAGGTTAAGTATATGTTCAGCCTCAGTGTAGGTAACATCATTCACAATCAGCTCAGTGCATTTTTCCTTTGTGCGTTTGAGATTACGAAGATAACTAAATAAGGCCTTGTGACTGTGTTTGGCTTGGGTAGCTACTTTAGCCTTAAATGTGGCTTTGGTGGATTTTATTAAGCTCCTGAGCTGCTTGTTTATTTTGGTGACAAGGGCTTTAACATTCTGGGGATTACTCTTACTTTTGGTCAAAATTCTTTTCATTTTATTGTAAAGTTTATTGATATTATGGTTCAACTGTGTGGGTTTGTTTCTGGGTTTTGCCCTGTGCTTCTTCCTACTGGGGTGCAGCTGCATCTGTGCAGTAGTTTACATGCTGATATAGTGTGGTGTACATTTCTGCATATTCCGTCGAGTTAACCATGTTTGGTGTTTCATACGCATTTCCCTTGAATTTCCCCTACTCACTCAGATGATGACTAATAGGGCCCTGCCATTTCAGCCTGTGGGCTCATGCACCTGCCAAGCCTGTCTGCTTGAACTTAATCATGCACATGTCCACCCCTCCACTAGGGCCTCATTGCACAATGGAGGTGATCGAAGGCCACATGAGTAAAGGGAGCAGTTTTGGATGCCATGCCATGTCAACAAAGGAATACCACTCAAAATGTAGTGTTCCAAACCAGATTTTCTGCTCAAAAGTATGATTCCGACAGCCTGACATTATTGGTTCCTACTTCCTTTTGGGGAAGACAAAAACCTGAACTACTTTACTGGGATGAAAAAGAAAATGCAGTCCCATAATGCAATCCATCTTTCAAGTCTGGATTAATTTTTCCTACACTTTCTTCTATAAAGGGTGTGACATGAAGGGAAGGTCAGATCCTTGCTGTCTGCAGTTGAAAAGGGGTCCCCTTACCTTCATACTATTCAACCATCTCACGTATCTTCCACATTTTACCTTCCCAATCACTTCACTTCTTGCCCTTTACTTTCTGTACCTCTTAACCTCTTACCTTCAAAACTGGGGATAAATCCAGAAATAATCAGGAACACTTTTTAAAATATTAGTACTACTAACTTGAAAGTTGATAAAATAAGAGAATATGAATTGGCATGCATTTTCTAAATAAAAAGATCTATAACTTAATTATTTGGCTTCCATTATTTATTAAGTGTAATCCACCACCTTTTCTCTCAAAATTGTCAGCTTTAGCCAGGCCAGAGAAAAATGTTGAGCCAAAATCAGGGGCAGTTGAGAGGTATGCTAGTGCCTGCCTATTTTGTACATAGTTGTTTATTGTGGTTGTTTTTTATTTTCTTTCTTATCTTTTGCCTGGTTTTGTCAACACTATTTATTTTAGTTTGGTATAATTTACAACTTTGAAATGTTCATATAAGAAGATCCATCCATCCGCAATCCCATTTTCCCACAGGAGGTTGGGGTGTCACTTTAACAGTGACAGTCATCTATAGCCAAGGTTCAAAGTGCTGGGTGGCTAGCCCTACAGAGGCAGTTATTCTGTACCACACACTTGCATGCACACTCACACCTATGGCCAGTTTAAAGTGTCCAATCCATCTACTGCATGTCTTTGAAATGTGGGAGGAAACTGGAGCATAGGTTCATAGGAGGTTATTAGACTAACAGCCCTAGGGTCTTAACAAGCCTAGCCATGTAATACCCTTGTTCCCTAGTTGACCATGGTTAGATGGTTGGTGTTAGCAAAGTGATTAGCACCAACTGGCTCTGTCCATGAGGGACATAGGTGCCACCCCCCTGGGATGAATTTGCAGTCTCCCATCCGATTGTCAAGGCTGCACTTAAATAGAGTAATTGAGGAGCTCTGTTTCACATAAAGTGGAAGTTTATTCCAGAGGAGCAGCAATCTCTGGGAGACATTTCTGTCCCTCCAACATGTTCTGTTTATGTCACAGGCTAGGTTGAGATCCTTGGAGTGGGTGACTCTTGTCCCATTTGATTTGCAGACATGCAGCATTTCCATTAGGGCAGGGTCAGAGATAAATCTGTAGGCTAGGCACAGGTCACCTCTCAGCAGCCTGTAGAATACAGAGACAGGGCCTTCAATCTTTCCGTATAGGTCCTGATGTTCATCGTGTTTCACTGCTGCAGTCATTACACTTGGGTTATCCTGCCGTCAGGCAGTCTTGCAGTCGGCCAGAGTTCCAAAGTCTTGGTCCGGCGTCGGTTGCTGTCGCTTCTTCTCTGACGTCAGTGCGCCGGGGTATATAAGATGCAGCCAACGCCATTTTCTCCAGTCTTTCTTGCCGCGCGGTGCCTGAAGCAAAAGCAGTTCGCAAGTGCCAGTCGGCCGACTCCTGAGATTTTCAATTCGAATTTTCAGAACTGAAGTCTTCAATAAAGTTAAGTACCCCGTTGGGGAAACTTTTTCTTGCCTCAGACCGATGTCAGTAAAAGTTAATAATTATATTTCTTGTGGGAAGCAAATACCTCATAAGGATTTTCATTCTTACTGTATTCCATGCCTAGGCCCTGACCACAACGTCACTAGTTGTCGGTTTTGTGCTAGATTTAACAAATGCACTATTAAACGTCGCTTTGATTTTGCTCGCCATTACTTTGGACGAAGGTTTAATTATACCATGCCGTCAGAACAACCGACGACCGGAATACACAAAAAATGCAAAGACAAGGATAAAGACAGGCATCCGAGGCCCAAAACTGATGATGAAGCCTCTTCTAGGCCAGTCGCCGGTTCTCAGTGAGGTGCTTTCGCAGCCCCTGACACCTGCTACCTCACAGCCACAGGCCACCTCCGACTCCCACGTGGAGATGTCTAGGCCTCTGGATACTCAAGGTGTTGGGCCTATGGAAACTAACCCTTCAGATGGATCCGGAGCTGCTGAGCAGGCATCGGCTTCTGAGGGTGTTTTCAGACCTTCACAGATTACCATAAAACTACAGCCAAGTCTAAAACTCCTTTACAGACAAAGAAGCAAGTACAGCATTCACCTGGACAGGCCTCCATGCATAAAAAACAGATGCTCAAAATGGCTGAAGACTTAATTACTCTGATTAGGGGTACCCATCCCCCTCCTGATAAAAGGCCTAGGCAGGATACAGACTATGATTCCTCGGACCAGGTTTCCATTTACTCTGATTCCTCTTCAGACCAGGGATACTCTTTACCCCCTATGAGGACTCTGATGCTGAAGAATCAATTCCTTCAGCCTCTCCTCCAGAGGATTATTCTTTTGGGGAAACTTTACATACCATGAGGGAGCATTTCCATTGGGAGGGCCAGGATTACCCAGAATCCAAGAAAAGGCTCAGAGATTTTCTTTTATTACCTCAGCACAGACCCCTTGCTATTCTGCCAGTGTTAGATATTGTGGATGATGTGTTCTCTGAATCCAGTTTAAATCCTGATTCTTTGCCCCCTGCTCCAGTCAAGCCAGACAGGTACTACAGAGTCCCTGACTCTCACAAATGTATTTATAAAAACCCTGTTGCTGACCCAGAAACTATTTCCCAGGGTCCCAAAGGGGTAAAGGCTTCCACAGCTAAGAATCCAGTTCCCTCTGACAGGGATTCCAGAGCATTAGACAGATGGGGGAAAAAAGTTTACACTTCTGCAACTTTAACAGTGAGAGCTTTAAATTGCCAATTTCACATGCTTAAATACCAACAATATTTAATGTCTATGTTAAAGCAGAAAATGATTACAAGTTCAGAACAACCTGACCATAAGGAAATGCAGGAGTTATTGCATGCAGCTGAACAAGTGGGCGAACATACTCTGCAATATGGTTTTGATTCATTAGAGGCTTCTTGTAGAGCAGCAGTTACAGGATCTGTGATTCAAAGGCATGCTTGGTTAAAAGAACAAGGTTTACCTGATCATGTTAATGAAAAATTATATTGAGCTGCATATTGAGCTGCTTACTTGCTGCTTGCTGTGGGATTTGAAGTCTTCTTAAGACACACAGTCTTGCTGTGCTGTTACTGCTGAATCAGAGACACATAGCTCTGCATGACTCCATCTGTAGTCTGTTTAAAGCACCAAGCCTTTCAAATTGCACACTGATAAAGAAATATATTTTGCAGCTACAAGCACAGTTACAGATAACTTATTTTATAACAAACCACACGTAGTCTTGTCAGATTTGTAGCATATATTTACAAAGTTTTCCTTCATTACAGATATGAATGATGACTTCTACAAAATACCTCTCTCTGTCCTTCTCTCACATAACTGAACTACTACAATTGCTATATAGAAAGCTAGTCACGCACACATTTCCTCTTGGTATGTTTTTCTGGCCTTATGTGGGAAGTCACATAATGTCTGTTTTTAGACTTTTCTATTGTTCTTTTGTGATTTAAGCACTTTTGCTGATGTGAGGATGCCATTCTGAAAGGAAACATCTGTATAAGCTGTTCTTACTGGAAAAACATCACGTATTGCTGAATTTATAAAAAAGGATGTCTGTTAATAGATATTTGTTCTACAAACATGAGAAAATCATGTAATACTTGTTTTCCAGTATTGCTTTCTTAGGCATTTCCTGATGCTGTGAAGAGAAGCCTGTCTGTTATACATATAGTATGAATGCACATTGTAAACTCTATACATATATTCAAGCAAACTTTTTCTTTCAGCATATTTACAACAGAATTAAGTTCAGCTTTATATTCATAAAATCTAACAATTCCCTCTGTTTTTAAACATACTCAAAACATTCTATATAAAAAACACATTATTTTTATATAAAACCTTTAGTCTTTTTTGATATGTCAAAATGCAATTTTACATAGTTAATACAATGAAAACATGTATTACTACCAAACGTGAATGTATTTAACAACTTTTTCTTTTGCAGACCATTCTGTGAAAATATTTTATCAGTTATGAGCGGTGTCTGTTTTAATTTTACTTGATTAATTTATTATTTTGCAATCACAGAATTTAATTTATGACTTAGAATTGTTTCATTAACTCTTTGCAACTGTTGAATTAACTATGAGAGACAATAACTATGTGCTACTGCAAGCATTTATGCACTGCTGAAAATATACAGTTTTAAAGTCATTTTAACCATCACATTGTGTTCATGTCTCTGAACTGCTCAATAACATATTGGTAAAATACTGAACTGAGCATAGATAAATATTTGAAAGCAATTATTTTACTGGGGTAAAACCAGTGATATTACAACTTGACAAATTACTTTTGAACTTATTACAATGTATCCTATACAGTATGTATTTACACAGACTGTTTGCTGTTCATGCATTTCAATCTAGTAGGTATCCTGGACCCATTTTTTAAACATGTTTTTTACATATATTCATTACTAGACATTAATTTCATTTGTACTGAATTCTTCTGCATTTGTACATACAAAGACTATCATTTGTACTGAAATTTTCTACATTTGTACATACAAAGACTGTAAAGTACATTTAGTCTAATCTTACAGATTTAATAACATTAATATTAAGCAAAATCTTGGAAAATTTTTATGTCTCTTTAGAAATATCTAGTGGAATTGATGCCATATCCATATGTCCTGTTATTTTAAACTACATACTCAGCAATTAAAAATATTCATGCTTTTTTATACCAACATTGTTTTGCCAAAAACATATTAAAAATAGTGACCATTCTTGCTATTAGAAACATTTATGCATTTTGCATATCTTTATTCTCTCTTGTATAGCTTTAATAAAGCAATTTTAAATCATCTCTTGTTTTTTAACCCATCTCTTGTATAGCTTTACAATTTAACAGGTTGTAAATACAATTTAATTCTAAACAATACAATAATAACCATTATGATAGTTATTAACAACTTGTAAAATATCTTACCCTGTCATGTTTAATCCAGTTTACCAGTATTTCTAATACACTAATACCTGTTTTTCCCCCCATAAAAGAGTATTGTCAAGAAGGAATGAGATATTTCTTCCTGTAGCTTTATTTTAGACCCTTATTGTTTATGTTTTCTGTAGCTTTATTTCAGACCCTTGTTGTTTATTTTTTTCTATAGCTTTATTACAGACCCTTGTTGTTTATTTTTTCTGTAGCTTTATTTCAGACCCTTGTTGTTTATTTTTTTCTGTAGCTTTATTTCAGACCCTTGTTGTTTATTTTTTCTGTAGCTTTATTTCAGACCCTTATTGTTTATTTTTTCTGTAGCTTTATTTCAGACCCTTGTGCAGTACTGCTTATACAGTCAGTGTAAAACTGAGAAAGTACCCCTCCCCCTGTAGTACTGCACTATTGTTTATCTGCTTTATGCTGTGAGAATAGAATGCATGTCAGCCCAACACTTTGGTTATACATGTATTTTATTAGGTTACTAACAAACTATGGACTTTTATTTGATTTGATCATTTTTATAAAGCTTTTGCTGTTTACTACCTCTAGTAGGTATTTACACCCTCCTGCACAATTGATTTGAACTCTATGTATACTATAGCCCATTTGCTGGCTGTACTTGATGCAACTGAGTTTTTTTTTCTTTTAACATTTACTTGCAAACAGATTATCAGTGACATATATGCACAATTGTGACATTTTATTACAATTACCAAATAGTGTTGCCTGTAAACATTTTAACAATTATGTTTTAATAACAATGATGCTTTAGAAAAACTCAAGCTACTTGTCTGGCAATCAGTCTTGTTGTTTATCTGATCTTTCCAACATTTCCTGTAACTATTCATTCAGTCTAGGAAGGTCTGAGCTCACATTTCATACTCTGTAAACTATAATTAATTCTTTTGGCATTTTTCCTTTAATGTGATTGTGATTTGCATAACTATGCATTTATACAACATAAATAGACATTATTTTACAATTACCTTATATGGATTTCAGTATTTTTTATTTATTTATCTATTTAACTGTCCTGCCATTAATTTTACAAAAACTGTTTGACTAATACCATCTGTGATTTTATTTATTTTTAAAATTCAGAACTTTAACTGTTTGGTGTTACTATACAATTATAACATATGTTTAGTTATATTTGCTGTTGTCTACCTTTTGCTTTTGTGCATTGTAAGCAAATGTACTCTAGATGAAAAGAACACACATGCATGTCTGTCTTGTATATGTATATCTTTATACAAGCATGTCACGTCCCTACCATCCTAGCATGCATGCTTAACCATTTTCAAAACATAAACATATTATAAAATATATTTCTTTTGCACAGATTAACTGTGTATGCAGGAAATTCCCAGTCTTTGTCAGTTGAGCTAATTTATTTCCTTTATCCTGCAACTGCTGTTGAATTTCATGTGATGTTGCATGGTCTTTCTGACATTCTTTAGTAAGCTGTTCTGCTGAATTTGAAACTCCTATGCACTTTTGAAAAGATGTGTGTGTAACTTGTCTAAGCTTCCTGAACTCATTGTGTCTGTCTTTTAGAAGTTTATTACATTTCTTTGTAACAAAATGTACTAGAGTTTCTATCAGTAACTGATTTGACTGTTGTTGCAACTCTGAAATAAACCTTTTACATCTGGTGACAGAACATAACTGTCTAACATTTGAATATAATGTCAACATATTAACTTTTCTTGGTTCTTTACCTTTACAATTTTTGTCTGTACAGTCTAACCTTTGGATAATGTCATGCACTGTATTTTTATGACATTGTACACACAATAAACATTTTTATACCACACATGATTTTATTTCAGATATCAGTCAAATATTATAATCCATTTGCACAATGCCTTACTATCAAATTGCAATCCATTTGCATAATGCCTTACTATTAACTTTCCCTAATAAGGTTTTACATTTGCTAATATGCAGTATATACATTTATTCTGTTATTATTATTACCTCTTTGGCATTCATACTGTATGTAACACAGAATCATTTTCTTACCAGTCAACAGACAGGCAGATGGCCAAGCTGCTTTACTGTAGATGGTTGAAAAGTTTCTGTAGTCACTTGTGAAGTTGGTACAGCAAAACTGGCAGATTCAGTCTTACAACTTCGTCTTGTACCTTTTCTGGAGAATTTATGGAACTGCTCCACCTTCCTGCAATGCAGTCTCACCGGATTTAGACGTCTATTAAACTGTATTGCTACAAACTGTTGAAAACTGTAGAAATCTGAAGTACTTCACATAAACGTTACTGTGCTTTTACAGGAGTGACATTACCCATCCACTCCCCCTGTTTTTGGATACAGGCTAGGAACGTTGTCAAAGGGTCACCATTGAAAAATTATATTGAGCTGCTCTGCTTACTGCTTGCTGTGGGATTTGAAGTCTTCTTAAGACACAAAGTCTTGCTGTGTTGTTACTGCTGAATCAGAGACACATAGCTCTGCATGACTCCATCTGTAGTCTGTTTAAAGCACCAAGCCTTTCAAATTGCACACTGATAAAGAAATATATTTTGCAGCTATAAGCACAGTTACAGATAACTTATTTTATAACAAACCACACGTAGTCTGTCAGATTTGTAGCATATATTTACAAAGTTTTCCTTCATTACAGATATGAATGATGACTTCTACAAAATACCTCTCTCTGTCCTTCTCTCTGTCCTTCTCTCACATAACTGAACTACTACAATTGCTATATAGAAAGCTAGTCACGAACACATTTCCTCTTGGTATGTTTTTCTGGCCTTATGTGGGAAGTCACATAATGTCTGTTTATGGACTTTTCTATTGTCCTTTTGTGATTTAAGCACTTTTGCTGATGTGAGGATGCCATTCTGAAAGGAAACATCTGTATAAGCTGTTCCTACTGGAAAAACATCACGTATTGCTGAATTTATAAAAAAGGATGTCTGTTAATAGATATTTGTTCTAAAAACATGAGAAAATCATGTAATACTTGTTTTCCAGTATTGCTTTCTTAGGCACTTCCTGATGCTGTGAAGAGAAGTCTGTCTGTTATACATATAGTATGAATGCACATTGTAAACTCTATACATATATTCAAGCAAACTTTTTCTTTCAGCATATTTACAACAGAATTAATTTCAGCTTTATATTCATAATATCTAACAGTTAAGCCTAAATTATTGGATGCTCGTTTACAGCAGGATATTTTATTTGGTGTTAAGGCAGAAGAGGTATTAAAGAAAATGGAGGATAAGGCAAAATCTATGCAAATGGCGAAGGATTTCTTACAGGTACAGCCACCTAGATTTAGTAGAAATTGGCCTTCAAAGAATTGGTCCTTTCCAGTGTCAGACAGACCACAAAGAGGCAGATACAGACACCCAAGAGGCAGATCTCAGCCCCAAAGCTCTTACAGACCACGACAGTGGGGTGCTTCAACCCCAAAAGGAGGTGAAGTCAAGTCACAACCTTACAGGAAACAGTCCCAATGACTTCCCCTTCGAATGCCAAGCACTTACCTTTTGGCATCTCCCTTAGGGGGAAAACTTGCAAATTTTTCTCAAAATTGGCATATAATCACCCAAGACAAATGGGTTCTGAATATTGTGTCTCAAGGTTACGGGTTCCACTTTCACACTCTACCAAGGCTAAAAGAAATGCCAGACTTGCCACAAAATCAATGGGCAGAGGCACAAAAACAAATAACAGCCCTCATGGACATGAGAGCTATTCAAAAAGTGCCACAACAGGAACAAGGATTTTACTCAAGACTTTTTTCTGGTTCCCAGAAAGGACAAAACCTGGAGACCCATACTAGACCTTTCTACTCTAAATACTTACCTGGATGTTCCGAAATTCAAAATGTTGACACTACAGCAGCTTCTTCCCATGCTGGGAAAGGCTTGGCTTGTTACTTTGGACCTCAAAGAGACATACCTGCATGTCCCTATCAGACAAAATTGCAGAAGATATCTCAGATTCATAGCTGGTTCAATGCATTACCAATTCTCTGTACTGCCCTTTGGCTTATCTACTGCGCCCAGGGTCTTCACAAAGTGCCTGGCACCAGTAATTGCATTTTGCAGACAAAAAGTAATTCAAATATATCCATACCTGGACGACTGCCTTATTCAAACAGAGAGCAAGGACATTCTTCTAAAGCATCTGGCATTTGTAAAAAGGTTGCTAATTTGCCTAGGGTACACAGTAAATGAAAAGAAGTCAAAACTAGTGCCCTCACAAGAGACAATACTCCTGGGTGCCAGCTTAAATACTATGGCCCAGATGGCTTATCTCACGCCAGACAAGCAAGGAAAACTGACTCAGTACTTTCAATTGATGGCAACAAAGACCTAACTTCCTGCAAGAAATATTCTGCAGGCCTTGGGATTCATGGCATCCTGCATACTACTAATTCCATATGCCAGACTGCATATGAGGAAATTACAATGGTACCTAAAAAGTGTGTGGACTCAACACTGTCACAGTTTGGAAGCAGTAATACCACTAATTCCCTGCCTACAACAGGAGTTTCGATGGTGGTCACAGGCATGTCACCTCAACAAGGGACAGCCTTTCACTCTACCCACAGCCAGGCAGACACTAACAACAGATGCTTCGGATTACGCCTGGGGAGCACACATGGCAAGAAAATGTATTCAGGGCAAGTAGACCGCAGACCAAATGCATCTTTATATCAATCAAAAAGAGATGTTGGCCGTACAAAATGCCCTAACAGCTTTCAAGGACCTTCTGCATCCAGGACAATTATTACTAAAGACGGACAACACCACAGTTATGTGGTACATAAACAAACAAGGGGGCACTCATTCTTATCCCTATGCAGCCAAGTCATGACCTTGTGGGACACAGCTCTAGCCTATCAAATTCATCTACAAGCACAATTCCTGCCAGGAAAGAAAAACACTCTGGCAGATGACTTAAGCAGAAACATCATGGATCCTCACGAGTGGAAATTAAATCCACAAGTATTCAGCATGATAACGCAGAAATGGGGGTGCCCAGACATAGATCTCTTTGCCTCCCCAAAGAATTGCCAACTACAAAAATTCTGCACAAGGACTTATCACACACAAGCATGGAAGGTGGATGCTCTCTCGTTCAGCTGGAAAAGCCTAAAAGTTTATGCCTTTCCACCACTGCCTCTCCTTTCAAAGGTACTCCTAAAAGTCAGACAAGAAAAACCACAGATGATCCTGATTGCCCCAGACTGGCCACACCAGCACTGGTACCCAAAGAACTTAGCTCAAGGCCCACCATGGATTTTACCTCAAACTCCGCACCTTCTGACTCAACAAAACAATCAGGTCCTGCACAGTCAGCTCAAAACCTTAAACCTGGCTGCATGGCAGAGTCATTAGTCAAGCAGACAACACCTCTCTCTAAAGCTGTTATGGATGTCATTTTGGAGGCCAGGAGGCCTAGCACCAGGAAATCTTATTCAGAAAAGTGGAAGGGATTTTGTGCCTGGAACCAGGCTCAAAGCTTTGACCCTCTTGTCCCAAATATTCCTCAGATATTACAATACTTAACTGAGATGCTGGACAAAGGACTATCTTTTTCATCCATTAAGATCCACGCCTCTGTCATCTCGGCTCATTACAACACAGATCCTCCTATTTTCTCTCATCCATTGCTAAAACAGTACCTCAGAGGGGATAAAAACATAAGACCGCCCCGGAGAGCACCAACACCAATTTGGGACCTCAATTTTGTCTTGGAAAAACTAAACTTACCTCCTTTTGAGCCAGCCAATTCAGCAGAATTAAAATATGTATCATGGAAAACTGTTCTGCTTCTGGCAGTAACCTCAGCACGAAGAGTCTCAGAGTTACAGGCACTAATGGCAGTGGAGCCTTTCATCATTTTTCACCAAGACAGGGTTTCTTTATAAACAAACCCTTCATTTATGCCTAAGGTGGTATCCAGTATGGCTCTTAACCAAACTATTCACTTGCCAACTTTTTATCCAAATCCTCAGAATAAAGGGGAGAAACTTCTGCATTCCTTGGACATACACAGGCAATTACGTTTCTACTTGGACAAAACAAAAGCTTTCAGAAAAACTGAGCAATTGTTTGTAGCATATGCTGCAGGATCACACGGTAAGGCTATTTCAAAGCAGACAATTTCAAAGTGAATAGGACACTGTATCCGGTTCTGCTACACACAGCATGGGAAACCTGTACCTAGTAATATTAGGCCACATTCCACCAGGGCAACAGCCACTTCAACTGCCTTCCTTAGAGGAGTACCTACCAAAGATATCTTGGAAGCTGCAACTTGGAGTTCAGTGCACACCTTTACCAAGCATTATCACTTTCCTCTTTATTATAGATCCAGAGCTGGCTTTGCCACTGCAGTGCTGCAGGGCCTCTTAGCCACCCCAAATTCTCTATAGAACCAGCCACCCTAACTCGCTTTGGGATTCAACCCAAGTGTAATGACTGCAGCAGTGAAACACGATGAACATAGTACAGTTTTGTACCTACCATAAATGTAGATGTTAGAGTGTCTTCACTGCTACAGTCCTGGTTACCCACCCGCCATCCCCTCTTTCTTAGCTGGGACTAATCTATACCTTTCTACCCTATGCTACCTATGTGGTGTATTTGCTGGTAACTGAAGGTTTTGTTTTACCTTGTTGTATGTTTTATTAGCAATATGTATTGCCTACCTATTTGGGGGCACCTGACATCTGGGGCAAGAATAACTGAAGAAAATGGCGTCGGCTGCATCTTATATACCCCTAGCACACTGACGTCAGGGAAGAAGCGACAGCAACTGATGCCAGACCAAGACTTTGGAACTCTGGCTGACTGCGGGATCACCTGATGGCAGGATAACCCACGTGTAATGACTGCAACAGTGAAGACACTCGAACATCTACATTTATGGTAGGTACAAAACTGTACTTTTTGGAGGCCCTCAGTTTTTCTTGGTTAGAAATCTCTGTAGTCTCTCCAGTTATTGCAGATGTCTGGTGATGTACATGCAAAAGGGAGCATTGTACTCAATTCGAGGTCTAATGAGTGTCGAATATAGAAGTTATCCTTAGTCTTGGATGCAATGCCCTTATTTACAAGATGCGCAACCTAGAAGGCTTTCCTTACCACTGTGGAGACATAGTGATTGAAGTTTAAATTGCTGTCAACCTGTGTTCCAAAGTCTCTCACCACTGTGTTTGAGCTTAGGGGGATGCTATCTATAATATAATTTACAGAGGCCACTTCTTTGCCAAAGGGGATAATGATGTACGTTTTTTGCATTTAGTTTTAGACCATGACTCTGGCACCAACCATTAGTCTGCATTAGCCCCTTTTGTAATATGTTAACATCGTTGTAGGACTCAATGATTGCACTTAGTTTGCAGTCATCTGTGAACTTGGTAAGCCACAGGCCACCTACTTTCGTCTGGACATCTGAGTAGTAGATTCTAAATAGTAGAGGGCCCAGCACAGATCCCTGTGGTACAACACTGGTAACTGGTCTACTAGTTGGGGTGGACTCCCCAACTTTGACAGTATGCGTTTTGTCGGTGAGACAGTTTGCTACCCATCTAGTGATGTAAGGGTTAATCCCCATCTGGGAGAGTTTCTCAATGATACCTAAATGGGGGATTGTGTCGAAGGCCTTGGCTAAGTCAAGATAGGTGGTATGTACTGCTTTGCCCTCATCCAGGGCTTTGGTGACATTCTTATTCTCGAAGTCCATCAGGTTTAATAAGCAACACCTGCCCTTAACAAAGCCAAACTGGGTCGGGTCAAGAGTTTGGAGGTCGCCTATGTCCTTGTTGATAAGTTCCATGATGATTCTTTCCATGGGCTCGCAGATAAGGCTGGTTAGGCTTATAGGATCATAGGAAGTTACTAGGCTATTGGCCCTGAGGATGGGTCTTTAGTTCCCAGGGTTGGTTGATGGACTCCCTTTGTGTAAGGGGAGAACTGTTGCTGTTCTCCACTCTGCTGGAACAAACCCAGAGCTCAGGCTGTGGTTGAAGACAGTGCCAAGCAGTTCTACTAGGTCTTGTTTTAGATTGCATAGTAAGCAGCCTGGGATGTTGTCTGGTCCCACTGAGGCTGTGTTTTTGGCCTTGGAGAGGGCGGATATTACCCGCTCTTTGGAGATGCTAGATAGTGGACTGGTGACAGGGATTCTTTGGGGTGTGTCTGATGAGGACAGGGAGGTGAAATTTATGCCAAATCTGTCCACCAGCAGGTTGGTAATTTCTTAAGGTTCAGTGTGAGTAGTACTGTCCACAGTTAAGTTCCTCAGATAGCTGGGCATTCCGTTTAAGATTTCGGACATAGCTAAAGAAAGCCTTTGACTGTCTTTAGCTAAAGATGCTAATTTAGCCTCATAACTGGCGTTAAAGGACTTTACAAGACATCTGGTTTGCTTGTTGAAGCTGTGGAGGGTATTCTTCCTCTAGTGAGTAAATTCCCTCCTGTTCTTAGATAACAGTTTCTTCCTTTTGTTATATAACCTGTTTATACTTGCAGTCCATCAGGGTGGCCTGATTTTTTTTTTCAGGAGGACCTGGTTTTCATCCAGTCAGGTACAGCCGAGTCTGTACAGTTGTTTAGGTGGTTATACAGGGCATTTGCGTACTCCTATGCATGAGTCATTGTTGGCTGGGGGGGGGGTAGTTTTTATACCCTCGCTTAGTAGGCTAAAGCTTGCTTTGGAGAAATTTGAAAACCTGGAGGAAACCCACACAGACACAGGGAGGACATGCTGACTCTGCACAGAAGGCAGCCCAGCCTAGACTTGAACTGGAGAACCTCTTGGTGTGAAGTGACAATGCTGTCTGCTGTGTCACAAAAGACTTTGGAGAAAAAAGCTTCTTCTGCTCTGCTCTCCTCCCCTTGCTCCTGGCCAGTAATCATGTTTCTTCCCCAAGGTACGTTCTAGTGGGGTGTATCAATGGTAGTATTGCTGTTTGGTTAATCAAAACCATACTGCAACTGCTGTGTCACAAACGTACCTTTTAACCATTCCTTAGTATAGTGTGTGACCAAAAAAATAGGGGCACCTTTTAAATATTGCACTTGGCCCAAAAATAGGGACGCATTTTAAATATTGCGCTTAGAACATTGACAGAATATGTTCTGCATTGGCATGTATTTTCTGAAGGATACAAACTCTGAAACTCAAATGCTTGTTATTAGTTACTGACTTCAATAATATTCCAGAAAGCCACACAATTTATGAGGTAAAGACCAAAAACTACGAGGCCAACATCTAGACAGTTGAAAGCTATGCAGTAGAGCACTAAAGGGCAAGAATGGCATACTGTATGCGTAAACAAAACACAGTAAGTTATACTGATAAAAATTTCAACAAGCAGTATTCAAACCTGCATTTGCCCCGAGTATAATGTCTTTATTTAAAAAGTATAGTGTGCAGTCTACTGCTCCTTATACCCTGTGGCTGTTGAATGGCACTGGGATAACTCTTCATAAGCCAGTAATTCTGAAGACCTGTAAAAAATGTCTAATTAGCTGGTAAATGAATGTCCAGGCTCCCTATAACAGGACCTGCGTGCTACCGCACACTGGCTCACATCAAATTAAAATGAACAAGATATGCAAAATCCACGGCCTACACTGTCCAGTAAGGCCAGAGAAATGATTTACTTTTGGTGTTACTTGGCAGTGTGCAGAAGATGTCATCAGCAAAACCGCCGCCAGGATTCCACAGAAAAACCGCGATTTTCTGAAAAGTGTTTGTATAAATTTGTTGACGGCGACATGTCGTAAAGACAACAAAAACGAACAATCACCAACGGTTTAACCTCAGCGTGAAATATACACATAGCTAAGCTGTCCGCGAGACGTTCGTAAACTTCAACAATCACATTAAACAGACTCCGCCTCCTCTTGCGGCACCACATCGTTTTGTGCCGCAGGCCTCCCGTTCCCACGGTAAGAGCCTCCAGGATGTTGATTGGTATAACTAAGTACAAGTAATTATTTTATTTACATATGTCACACAGGTGTATATTTAGAAATGTTTTAAAGGTACTTTGCCCACGTGATCAGATATACACCCCGTTAACTGCTTCCATTGTTGGTTGGTACACCTATCGACCTGCAGACATTGTATGAAAATAAGTATAATGGCTCATGAAAAGACATCTAGTGACTCTTGAATACCTAAATCTTCTCACTTCCAATAGCTTTGGTGGGAGCTAGTCAAACGCTAGTCCAAGTTAAAAAATGAGTTGCAAAATGATGCAAAAATATAAAATATTACCACAGTGTAAAACATGTAACTTTAATGAATGATCTACCCCAGAAAGTCATTTGTTTTTGCTTTTCTGAAAAATGGAGATGCAACATGTGAGTACTCTTTCTTTAAAATATTGATTTCATCAGTATGCTGGTCGTCTGTTCTGGTTTTCTTTGTTGTTTTATGCAACACATGCAAACAGGTACATTCAGACACTTGAACTCAGCAGTAGTAAGTACACTTGAAGATTCAAAAAACCCATCAACAATATTTACAAATGCTGCTTGATACCACATTAAAGCTTAGTATGCATATAAAAGTATTCGTAACTGTGGGAACATCAGAATGCATCTGAAGTGAGAGGAATGCAGAAAGGAGAAAGAACAAACGAAAACATAGTGTTTTAATTCCTTGGGCCCTATTGGTAACTCCCCTCAGATAACTTATCTGTTTTCATCCTGTGTCTAATCTCCCAGAATGTTGTCCAAGTTTCCAAAATTTCTGATAGTAGGCTCTTTTGTTAAGACTTCTTATAATAAGTTTTTGAGAGAATATGTACTTGGTTGCCATGTTTCTGAAACCATCCCAAGAAAGTTTGGTGCAGTCTAGCCAATTTTTAGGAATATAAAGTTTAATTAATTAGAGCGTGATGCTTTTGATTTGTAAACTTGATATCAGTAACATGGAGAACAGCCATTTCCCAAGATAGAAAAAAATGGGATATCGCAAATCAACCCTAAGCGCACCTTAAGAGAGCACCAAAGCTTATGGGAGTATCTGCAGAACCACACAATATGCTCAGGATATCAGCATGAGGAAAAGAGCAACCTGGACATGCAGGGGAGACTTTAGGGTTAAACTTGTTTAATATAGTCAAACCCACCCCCATAGACAGCACAAGGAACAAGAAACTGAGGGTAATGCTGCTTAATGCCAGAAGTCTTAACCTCAAGATGCACGCACTCGAAGCTCTCCTCAGTATGGAGAACATCGATATCTGTGCATTGACAGAAACCTGGTTCAAGGCTCCAGAGAGCACCCCAGCACTACCAGGCTATACCTCATATCATGCTTTTCGGCCCCAAAACCCGGACCGAACCACAAAAGGAGGGGGAGTTTCCATATTTATCAAGGATATCCACACCTCCAGGTTAGTGGTAATGCACGAAGTATCGGAGACCATCCATGTGCAACTAACAGTGGGCAAGACTGCTTTTCAGTTTATAGCATCCTACAGACCACCCTCTCAAAGTCAGGAATCCCACTCAGCTTTCCTGAAAACATTGGAGAACATGAAGATTTCTCCGAACACCATTATATTGGGCGACTTCAACTACCCAAACATTGATTGGGAGCACTACTCAAGCCCCAGCACCTTAGCCCAAAGCTTCCTGGAAATTATAAACTCAAATGCTATGGAACAACTAGTCACCACTCCCACAAGAGGGGACAACATACTAGACCTGATCATTACCAACATGGGGACTCTATGCTCCACACCAGAAGTATGTCCCTCATTGGTAAGATCAGACCATAAATTAATTTTACTGGATGTCCACATCCCGACCCCACCCCCAGCCCAGAAAACCACAGTGAAAAACTTCTCAAAAGCGAACTTCTTACTTCTCAAAACCGAAGTGGAATCCTTCAAGGCCCCAGGGCCAGTGGAAACTACGGCCCAAACTCCAGAATCCTATATAAACGCATTCTACGGACATCTCCAGGAATGCATGGATCCATGTTATCCCAAACAAAACCAAGACCCAATCATCCAAAGGCAGGCGTCCAGTCTGGTGGACCCCTGCCATAAATAAACTGTACAACAGAAGGAGGAAGCTACTACATGATAGAGCAAAATCCCTAATAGGGAAGGCATCTCTGATCAGTACTAGCAAAAAATTACGATCCCTCATAAAATCCTCCAAGGCCAGCTTTGAGAGAAAAATTGCACAGGACACCAAAGACAATCATAAGGCTTTTTTCAGTTATGTTAGGAACCTGGGATGCAACTCCCAGACTTGTTCTGAGTTGATTCTAAATGACAAAAAAAACACTGCACCCACAGACATCACCAATATCCTGGCAGACAGGTTCAGTGCAAACTTCTCCCCAAAAGAGCAAGTATCTATCCCGGCAGAGGGCTGCCTCCCAAACATCTCTGATGCTCAAGTGAAGGCTGCCCTCTCCAAAGCAAGAAACACTGCTTCTATGGGACCAGATGGCATCCCAGGGTGCGTCCTACATGAACTCCAAGAAGAACTAATCCCTCAGATAAAACAGCTATACAATCTCAGCCTCACTACAGGATATGTGCCCACAGAATGGCGTACAGCAACAGTGGTCCCACTCCACAAAGGTGGAGCCTCTACGGACCCTGGAAACTATCGCCCCATAAGCCTGACTAGCTTAGTCTGCAAGGCTATGGAGAGGATCATCATGGAGCTCATAAACAAAGACATTGGGGACCTACAGACACTAGATCCTACCCAGTTCGGCTTTGTCAAAGGCAGATCTTGCCTTTTGAACCTGGTTGACTTCTTCGAAACAGTCACCAATGCCATAGATGAAGGGAAGGTAGTCCACACAGCCTATCTGGACCTTGCAAAGGCATTTGACACAATACCCCACTCGGGCATCATAGATAAGCTATCCAGCTTAAATATAAACCCCTATGTCACAAGATGGGTCGCAAACTGGCTCAAAGACAGAACCCACAGAGTGAGAGTTGCTGAAGCCATGTCAGACTCAAAACTGGTCACAAGTGGCATCCCACAGGGTTCTGTCCTGGGACCACTCTTGTTCGGTATATACTTTTCCAAGGTACAGGCAAACGTGGGAGGACTATGGCTCACTAAGTTCGCAGATGACTGCAAACTGGGCGCCATAATCGACTCTCCAGCTGACACAAACATCCTTCAAAAAGGTCTCACAGAGACAGATAACTGGTGCCAGCACCATGGTTTAAAGCTAAATGCCAAAAAATGTATAGTCATACCCTTTGGCAAAAACAATGTGCCCACAAATTACCACACAGGCGGAAACCCATTAAGTACAGAGAAAGTTATTAGGGACCCAAGTTGATAGCAATCTCTCCTTTGAAAACCACATTGCCAAAGTGGTTAGAAAGACCTTCTACATAGCCCACCTCATCACGAAGGGTTTCACATCTAGATCAAGAGAGGTAATCGTGCCCCTTTATTCATCAAGACCAAAAAACCACTGCAATACAAAATCCAAAGCTTAAAAACCACCATGGGTGATGGGGCTTGGTTTGAAGGATCCAAAGTTTGTCCAACTGAAGAAAATCAGGAGCAAAATAGCTGAGAGATATTCAACAACTTTTATTCTTTAAGAAATATAAAAAGGTAAAAAATCAGTCAAGCGCTTTCGCCTGGTTCCTACCAGGCTTTTTCAAGATGTAGAATCATTACCAAACTGGATTGTTATATACTACTTGAAGTTAACAACTAATTAGTTCAACTTCAATTACAGTTGTTCTAATTACAGATTTAAAGCACCAGTGACATCCGTAATATCAAATCTAGCAGCAAGCTAGTGAAATTCATTGCACAAATCAATGTTGATAAAAATGCTTTAAAAATTTGCAATATTGCATCTATACGAGCTCTTATAGGTATTAAACATGCAGATAAATAAATAAATAAATAGATAAATAGATACAGTTGCTTGTCATATTAAAAACATGTAGCAAATAATAATTCATGAATTTCATTCATATACATCTTCTGCAGCACCAATCTATATTGTTGTTTGCTAGAACATAAGGCCCAATTTAATTATAAAAATTAAGTGTACCATTAATTAACCTTTATTCATCCCTCATCAGGCCCATCATAGAATACAATGCCCCTTTTGGGATGTACCTTACCCGACACCTGCAGCAATTAGAAAGACCCCAAAAGTATCTCACCAAGAGGATCAAGGGTCTCAAACAGATGCCATATGCTGCTCGGTTAAAAAAACTCCAGCTCTACTCAGTTGCATACCGCCTACTTCGAGGCGATCTATGCCTGACATACAAAGCTATGTCAAATCCAGAATTAATGGACATGCTCCACCTCAGTAAATCTAAATCCCTTAGAGCCACACGCTCGAGGGACTTGAACCTCAGCACAGAAATAAATAGAACTTGCTGGAGGGACAGGTTCATAACCCAGAGGCTCCCTTCGCTCTGGAATAGAATTCCAGTTCATGTGAGGCAGAGCACCTCACTGAATCTCTCCAAGAAGAATCTCGATAGGTGGATAGGGGATCGTAGGTTTGTCCCTGGGATTACTCCCATGTCACTATTAGACAGAGGCACAGTAAACTAAACCTTAAAAAGGGCACAGTATACTCAAATCAAGGGGTGGCGTAAGCCATACAGAATCGGGCTAGGCTTATAATTGCCCCAGGGCAGATAGCCTAGTATGAACCTATGAACCTATAGATGGATTACAGTATGTGCTATTGTTAATCATTAATTGCGTGTATAGACGTTTTTTTGAATGGGGACATTTTAATAGTAGATTTGATTGCTCTTAGTTTTTTATTTTCTGTAAGCACTGTTCCTTGTTGGTCCCAGAAACTTGTATATAGATAAATCTTTTGGTATTTAATTGGAGTAATCAGTTTATAGGATGAGGCTAGCATATTTTATATGTTCTGGTATTCTAATTAGTAGAGTTTCAGAATTGTGTGGTTGGGGGTTGTTTTAAGATAAGTGTGTGATGAGTTATGATGACTGAAAACAGGAATATACCCCCCCAAAACAGGTATGGTTGAGAGTCCTGTATTAGTAGGGTTACATGCATACTTCTCAACTTCTTAGCTCAGGTCTTCTAGATAAATCCAAAAATAATGGGTGGGGGAGAGGTGGAAAAATTGCCAAAATCGGGGTCTTTTTTGAAGTATTTATATAATTCACTTAAGGGTTATTAGAACAAAAAAAATTGCATCAACATACACTCTCAGAATAATAAGAACCATGACACTCTAATTTGTGGCATTCTTGACTGACTGCATACTTCAGTGATTTACAGAAAATTAAACATTTTATGAGGAATAGGGTGAAAATATAAAGCAACACCAGGAATGCTGTGCAAAATCAGAAATAGCTCCACTCCTCTTTATACTGTGTAGACAACACATCATTACAAAATGAAAATGTTGTGAAGGACCTACTAACTTGGTGTGATAATGCCCTCTGTTTTGACTATCATATGACAATGGTTTCTGGAAATCCTTTTATTTAGCACAGCTAATTGCCAAAGGAATATCATCAAGGTCTAAAGAAGTAATCACTCCCTCGTACTCAGCATCGTTCAGATCAGTTATCAAGCATGATGTGCCATTTGGGATATATCACACTCAACTTATCAAACAATTAGACCCCAAAAAGTTTGTAACCAAAAATGAAATATCCTAGGGCAGTGGTTCCCAAACTTTTTTGATTCAAGGCTCCCTTGCTGAATCCAGATTTCCCAAGGTGGCCACCCCCCGCGGTGTGCATAAAGTGCATATTTCATTTAGTTATTTGACATTTGTTTAACGAGGCTGCCCGACTGGACTAGGAGACCTGGGGATAAAAGCTCAAAAGTACATTAAAAGACAATTACCAAAAAAAGTGTACAGTCTTCTTAACAGCATAACACTTATCTACTATGGTTGAGAGGTAAGCACACCTAATGGCAACCTTATTAACTTTAAGTTCTGTCCAGCATACCTGTCAGCTGTATAGATTTTTGCCTCGTATTTCTGGTCTTTTTCTCTTAAAATTGTTGTTTTCTGGCAAATCACCGGCAAATCATTGAGGTTGAAGTCAGAAAATGACAGACAGTTGTGTTTCATACTTGATACCCTTCAGAAAATTCATGCTAATGCAAAACCTGCATTTCTATCAACTTTCTAAGTTTGTGAGAGCAGTACTTAAAAGTGTCCCTATATGTGCTTTTGTATCCCCACTATTTTTGGCTTTGTCCAGATTTCTTGATCTAAGAAGGTGAGAGGTATGTGTGCAGAATAAATGAATGTAAAAGTGAAAAAAAAACTGAAAATAACATGTATTCTTGAGCTGAATGTTGAATCTTGTGAAAGAACTGGAGAGGTAAGCAGAGACCATCCAGATCATCTGATACTGAAGCGGCCATAAGGGTTGTCTTAGAATGTTGAGGAAAATAAATTCTACTCAGCCAATAAGCAGAATATGAAAACTACTCAAAAGTGCACTCTGTTCCTGAATCAGATCTTCCCTCATGCCCCCTTCCACGTGCGCACATCTAAATACTGTGAAGTACAACATAATACTAATATTTTCATTTCTCACTTTTGCCTCATATTTCTTTTTGCTCATTTATTAAAACACAACACAATTAAACACTATTCTAGCACTCCATCTACAAAGCATGCCAACATCTAACAGACATACAAAAGCTATAGGTCATTTACCACAACAGATCTGTAAGAAGATGGACCATTTCTGGTGACCCTCAGGACTTATTTATACTTTGTATAACTTTCAGTTTGCCTAATGAGAACTATTTTTATACAAACCTCATTCAGCTTTCTCCTAAATCTAATGAATACAATTTCTGACAAATCTGATGGTGCTGCCAAAAAAAATTCAGACTTTTCAGTATGTCCTGCTGTCCTGTTATTAAATTGTGTACTTATGTGGAATTCAGCAATTTACAGCATTTTGTCACTTTTTCTGAAAAGAGCTGCATTTGTCACCGTTATCTATGCATTCAGTGAATAAGAAAGCAAACAAGTACAATAGAGTCACATGAAATACAAAGACACACAAAAGCTCAAAAAAACTGTTACCAAAAACAAAGCTTCAGTCCAGCTTCTCCTCCTGTCCAAAGCAACCAACTGAATGGAAGATTGTAAGAAATTCTTTGTACTCACTGCTCCAACCCACCATATGCTTCTTGCATGTACCTTGCAAGAATCCTCAAATTAATTCTAATCTACACAGAACGTATCTTCTTTTGTACCTTGCAAGAATCCTCAAATTAATTCTGCACAGAACACATCCTTCTGTTGTTTAACATAGTACTTCACCTATTTTGGAAGTCAGACTGCCTCTTTAAGGAACTGCTAATGAATTTTATGCTTCTACTTGGTCATAAAGTTACTAAAATAACAAGTTCTGCATTAGCATTAACCTTCCTAAGTGCATGAAGTCTGAAACTCAAATGTCAGCCATCATTTTATTACTTCACTCGTCATAGTAACCAAACATCAGCTTTCACATAACAGCATTCCTCCATCTCAAGAAGTTACTGAGTAGCAGCTAAAGCTTAACTGAACTGAGGTAAAACTTTATAAACAACACTCAAAGTCATACATCACCAAGCGATTCGTCGTGGGGGTGGGAAAGGCGGAATCCAGCATCAACAGCAGTGCTGTAGTTTACAAAAGCTTATGTTACAATAAGTAGCCACACACCCTTATAGCTTTGTTTGCCAATAAACAACCGCTTGACAATATTAACAGACCGGTACTAAATACAGAACTCAGCAGCGTACTACTAAGCTGGTTAACACATAGACCTGTCAATCACTTCCGTTTTGAGGAGTTCTTTCATACCAAGGAAATTACATTAGCCTCGCTCTCCTGTGAGGAAGTTACTTTTCTTACACACAGACCTGTCAATCACTTCTGTGTTGAGGAGTTCTTTCATACCAAGGAAATTATGTTAGCCTCACTCTCCTGTGAGGAAGTTACTTATGTGTTGAAATAAACACAGGTAAATCCACAAAAATAAGATAAAAGAAAGGCAGCCAGCACTCCTTCTAAGGAACTTACCATATACTGCAATTGAGACAATTTCTCCACATTCTGGGCACCATATTTTAAAGTTAATCAAACATTTTCCCCAGTTTGGGGTGTGTAAACACAAGAAAAAAGCAAATCAAACTGCAGTAAGGTTTGATATTGTCTGAAATAGTACATACTAGTCACTAATAGTTCGCGGCGCCCCTGTGAGGAAGCCGCGGCTCTCCAGGGTGCCGTGACGCACACTTTGGCAACCCCTGTCCTAGGGAGATAAGAATAAACAGATCTTTTAATTGTTACAGCAGTGATGTGGTTTATTTAGCTACGTGTCTGTCTTGTCGAGCGTTTTACATTTGGAAAACAGAAAAAACTTGAAAGTGAGAATATATCAGTAAAACTACACTATTAAAACAAATTACTTTAATAATGCACTGGCAAAAGATTCAAAGGAGTGTGCTTTTTAATAACCTTATGATTTCTGTACTAGAAAAGTTTCACCAAAATTCAGAAGGAGGGAACTGGTCAGTTTTACTAGAATCAAGGGAGGTGTTTCGGCAAATCTTGTTAAATGCAACACAAGCCCCAGGGTTAAATGACAGAATTTCACATGCTAGTTATCTCCAACTTAAAGCCGAGACACTTTAATTAGTTTTAAATGCTGACTTGAAGTGATTGTAACAACTATTTATTTATTTACATTTCTTAATAGAAACATTAATACAAGAACATTAGTACAATGTCATTAATAGGTACTGTTGTAAGTTTAGTCATCATTTATGATATACTGATTGTGATTTTTATGTATCTGTGCTTTTAACAAAGTAAGTTTCTGTTTAAAAAAGTGGTGTGATTAGTTGCACTAGGTTTAAAAGGATTATGACTTTTTTAATGGATTTGAATCTGATGAAGTTCTTAAAAATTAAAAGAATGAAAATACTTATTCACTTGACAACGGCTCCAGTTTTTTGATTACAGGGAGGTTTTGTGTTTGGAGGTTCTTTTGGACTTTAGCAGTGTTTTGGAGTAACCAAAAAGATCATAAGCCTAAAGTCTCTGAGCTATCAACCGACATGAAAGCTTTATACCTTTATTTGGTGTCATATATGTTAGAGGAGAGAGAGCTGTCTTGCTTGCAGTGGCAATAGAGACCCTGTTGTCCTGGACCATTTGTATATCCATAGTTTAATGGCTCCACCAACACAAGAACCAGGGACAAAAAATCTTCCTCTTCAGATAAATAAAACACAGCGGAGGGACAGGTTTATAAGCTTAGCACCTCTCTAACCTCTGTAATAAACTTAACCTGCATGTTAAGCAGTGTGACTCACTGTCTTCTGTTAAACATACCCTAGATGACTGGATGGGTTTTCATAAATTTACTTCAGGATTGGTGGATAGGACCCACCTGTAGAAAGGTGGTATGGCCTAAGGGAGGGTACTGGCAAGATATAAATGGTCAATAACCTTAGAATATCGGTGAATCTAGAAACTGGCAAGGTCCTTGGGCTTTTTCAGCCACAGTCTAGGTTACTACAATGCAAAAGTTAAGTATAAGGGAATGTGTGTTTTTAGCAGTGGCAATTTTGATGAATGTTATCTCAGTAAAAATATTTCCCTGAAAACAGTTTTTGTGAAAGTGGAAAATTCCCTTTTCTCTACTGTTGTGTGACCTCTGAAAGGTATTTTTAAGTTTGGGGATGTGTGGGGTATCTCCTGTGTAAAAAAGATTTTTTATTTGCATCACAGAATGTGATTTTTTGTGAGATATTTTCACTGAAAGGGCATTCAGAGAAAGTGCTGTTGATTTACTGACATGTTTCCAGTACAAGGTATATATGTTTATAGAGAGTTTAGTGTATCCAAGCAGCTAGCATGGTCTGGGAGAAGACCCCCATCTAGACACAAGGAAAATATGAAAATGACATCCAGACATTCTCGGGAGGTCAGCACTAAACCCCATATCTTGGATCTGGGAGGTAGAGATTATACCAGAAAGGCACAAATGCCCTTGAGATGTGGTCCTCCCTTATGAAGACTTACATGCTTAGTGAATTCCAGGTAGTTTATGAGTTATTAAACTAGTAAATTGGTGAACAGAGTCTGTAGGAAGATTATGTTTAAAGCCTGTTTTGATAAGTTTCTTTTACCTGCACTTTAAAGTTTGTTTTTGTTGAATTTTATCTGTTGAGGCTGCTCACGCAAGTGCGCTAGCCTGTGTTAAGCAATTACTGTACGTTTTTCTACTGTTTGTGCTCAAAAAAAGAAAAAAAAACAAAAAAAAAATCCTTGTTTCCCACTTTTCCTGACCTAGAATAGTCCCTAATACAGGCATTGCTGTATTCTGGACTTTAGTATAGTTCCTGTGTTGCCCATTTCATTACTTGGATAGAAGGAAGCTTCTTTGTTCACCAGTGGGAGTGGGGAGCTTTGAGCAGCCTATCTGTCCCTGGAGGAGTGATCTCAGCACAGAATCTTGTAGTCTATTGGCTGTTTTGGGCTAATTTCTAGCTCTTTAAGTCCCCTGTATAAAAAACCCGCTTTGGCGCAGTTTTTCGCTTGTTCCAGCCCAGCAAAAGCTCCTCATGGTCCTGCAGAGTGGTGCTAGCATCAGATAGGCGGAAAAGAGCGACTACCAACTGATTTAAGTATATTTTTCTGCTATTAACTTTGCAAGTGTCTTCTCTCGAAGAAAGCGAGTTAAAACTGCTGTTTTTGCCTGTTTAAAGCCTGTTTTGATAAGTTTCTTTTACCTGCACTTAAAAGTTTGTTTTTGTTGAATTTTATCTGTTGAGGCTGCTCACTCAAGTGCGCTAGCCTGTGTTAAGCAATTACTGTATGTTTTTCTACTGTTTGTGCTCAAAAA
This sequence comes from Protopterus annectens, assembly GCF_019279795.1. Classification (NCBI taxonomy): domain Eukaryota; kingdom Metazoa; phylum Chordata; order Ceratodontiformes; family Protopteridae; genus Protopterus; species Protopterus annectens. Next base: position 1,093,935,875 of record NC_056737.1, read on the forward strand.
AAAGAAAAAAAAAAACAAAAATTTCTAGCTCTTTCAAGTCCCCTGTATAAAAAACGGATTTAGCGCGGGTTTGCACGATTTTGCACATAGCGCAGTATCGGGCAGTGCCGCTTAATTGAGTTTTAACCATTCCCGGCTCCACAAAGTCTACTGTTCACTTTTTCCCTTAGAACTGCTCTATCTCCCAAATTAAACACCCTATTCTAAATCTAAGGCCCTGCAGTTGCTCATATAAGCAGTTTTACAAGTTAGCACTAGTAAACTAAAAGCACTACATCCTCATATACTCCCTTCGAGTACCTTGTCCCCTATTGGTCCTTTTTGATTCAGTGATAAAGGAGTTCCCTATACTATTCTAGCATGTCCAAAGGTCAGTTGCTGGTTTCCTCTCCAGTCCAGCTGGTGAATCTGGGAATCTTGAGGCAATGTTACAACTGCCTCATGTACACAGACAACCCTCTCCTCCTCCCAACAAGTTCAAATACATGTAAGAGATGCAACCATATAGCCAAACTGGAGGCTGAGCTCTCTCAACTCAGAACTGGTGAAACCAGCCAGGAGGAGAAGGTAACCTCACACACTACAAATCCAGTCTCACATAGTCCTACCACAACAACAAACCAAACACATAAACACACAAAAACATACTCGGAGGCTCTAAATAAAAATCTACCGAAGCAGCAGAGACCTCCAAAGCAGACATCCAAGCAACCACTACCTCAAAACAAAACACATGCAACACATAGCTCACAAAGTCAGTGTGCCAAACAGTCACAGCCCTTAAGGCTGAATAACACACCTGATACACTTGTAATAGGTGACTCTATTGTCAGACACACTAACGTCCTGCTCACCATGCTGAACAAAGAGAAGGTAACAGTGAGCTGCCTGTCGGGTGCTAGGATCCACCACATAACACAAGCACTCAGGTCACTCCAAGGCAAGTACAAATATGACTCAGTCATTGTACATGCTGGTGTGAATGACCTGAGACGTACTTCCCTGGACTACATGAAAAGAGACATAGAGGAGCTCTCTGATCATGTAGCCCATGCTGGTATGACCCTGACCTTGAGCAGCATCTTACCCTCACCTAGAATGATGCCACAGTATGAAGACAAAATGGTCAATTTTAACAATTGGCTAAAATGTTGGTGTCATTCAAAGGGGATCCAGTGTCTGTCAGCCTGGGATGACATGCTCAACAAGCCACGAGGCTTCACTAGGGACGGCTTGCACTTGTCGCCCCTGGGTTTTAGGATGTTGCCAAAGGTTCTTGCCACCCCCATAGTGCCTTTTTTAGGCAAGGCTCAAAAGACAAACCCACCTCCATAGACAACACAAGAAAAAAGAAACTAAGGGTAATGCTTCTCAACTCCATAAGTCTAAACCTCAAGATGCACTCACTCGAAGCCCTCCTCAGTATGGAGAACATCGATGTCTGTGCAGTGACAGAAACCTGGTTCAAGGCTCCAGAGAGCACCCCAGCACTACCAGGTTATACCTCATATCATGCTTTTCGGCCCCAAAACTCGGACCGAACCACAAAAGGAGGGGGAGTATCCATATTCATCAAAGATACCCACACCTCCAGGTTAGTGGCTATGCACGAAGCATCGGAGACCATTCATGTGCAACTAACAGTGGGCAAAACTGCCTTTCAGTTTGTTGCATGCTACAGACCACCGTCTCAAAACCAGGAATCCCACTCGGCTTTCCTGAGAACACTGGAGAATATGAAGGTCTCTCCAAACACCATTATATTGGGTGACTTCAACTACCCAAACATAGACAGGGAGCATTACTCAAGCCCCAGCACCCTAGCCCAAAGGTTCCTAGAATTTATAAACTCAAATGGTATGGAACAACTAATCAGCGCTCCCACAAGAGGAGAAAACATACTGGACCTGGTCATCACCAACATGGGGACTCTATGCTCCATACCAGAGGTATACCCCTCATTGGTAAGATCTGACCATAAATTAATCTCACTGGATATCCACATCCCGACCCCACCCCCAGCCCAGAAAACCACAGTGAAAAACTTCTCAAAAGCAAACTTCACACTTCTCAAAACCGTGGTGGAATCCTTCAAAGCCCCCGGGCCAGTGGAAACTACGTCCCAAACTGCAGAATCCTATATAAACGCATTCTATGGAAACCTCCAGGAATGCAGGGATCATGCTATCCCAAACAAAACCAAGACCCAATCGTCCAAAGGCAGGCGTCCAGTCTGGTGGACCCCAGCCATAAATAAGCTGCACAACAGAAGGAGGAAGCTACTACAAGATAGAGCAAAATCCCTAAAAGGGAAGGCATCTCTGATCAGTAGTAGCAAAAAACTATGATCCCTCATAAAATCCTTCAAGGCCAGCTTCGAGAGAAAAATTGCACAGGACACTAAAGACAATCACAAGGCCTTCTTTAGTTATGTTAGGAACCTGGGTAGCAACTCCCAGATATGCTCAGAGTTGATCCTAAACAACAAAAAATACACTGACCCACAGACATTGCCAACATCCTAGCAGACAGGTTCAGTGCAAACTCCCCCCCTTCCCCAAAAGAGCAAATATCTATTCCAGCAGAGAGCTACCTCCCTAACATCTCAGATGCTCAGGTGAAAGCCGCCCTCTCCAAATCAAAAAAACAGAGCATCAATTGGACCAGACGGTGTCCTTGGTTGTGTCCTACACGAGCTCCAAGAAGAGCTAAACCCTCACGTAAAGCTGCTATTCAATCTCAGCCTTACTACAGGATATGTACCCAAAGAATGGCGTACAGCAATAGTGGTCCCACTCCACAAAGGTGGTGCCTCTACAGACCCTGGAAACTATCGCCCCATAAGCCTGACTAGCCTGGTCTGCAAAGCTATGGAGAGGATCATCATGGAACTCATAAACAAAGACATTGGGGACCTACAGACACTGGATCCTACCCAATTCGGCTTTGTTGAAGGCAGATCCTGCCTCTTGAAGCTGGTCGACTTCTTTGAAACAGCCACCAAGGCCATTGATGAAGGGAAAGTGGTCCACACAGCCTACCTGGACCTGCAAAGGCCTTTGACACAATACCCCACTCGGGCATCATAGACAAGCTCTCCAGCTTAAATATAAACTCCTATGTCATAAGATGGGTTGCAAACTGGCTCAAGGACAGAACCCACATGGTCAGAATTGCTGTAGCCTTGTCAGACTCAAAACCAGTTACAAGTGGCATCCCACAAGGCTCAGTCCTGGGACCTCTCTTGTTCGGTATATATTCTTCTGAGGTACAGGCTAACACGGGAGGACTGTGGCTGACCAAGTTCACAGATGACTGCAAACTGGCGCCATAATTGACTCTCCAGCTGACACAAGCATCCTCCAAAAGGGTCTCAGAGAGACAGATAACTGGTGCCAGAGCCATGGCCTAAAGCTAAACGCCAAAATGTGTATAGTCATACCCTTTGGCAAAAACAAAGTGCCCACATAAGCGGTAATCCACTAAGTACAGAAAAAGAAATTAGGGACCTCGGGACCCAAGTTGATAGTAATCTTTCCTTTGACAACCACATTGCCAAAGTGGTTAGAAAGCCCTTCTATGTAGCCCACCTTATCATGAAAGGATTCGCATCTAGATCAAGGGAGGTCATCGTGCCCCTTTATTCATCCCTCATCAGGCCCATAATTGAATACAATGCTCCATTTGGGATGTACCTTACCCGACAGCTGCAGCAACTAGAAAGACCCCAAAAGTACCTCCAAAGAGGATTAAGGGACTCAAACAGATGCCATATGCTGCTCGGTTAAAGAAACTCCAGCTCTACTCATTTGCATGCCGCCTACTTAGAGGTGATCTATACCTGACGTATAAAGCTATATCCAACCTGGACTTAATGGACATGCTCCACCTCAGAAAATCCAAATCCCTTAGAGCCACGTGCTCGAGGGACTTGAACCTCAGCACAGAAATAAATAGGACATGCTGGAGGGACAGATTCATAACCCAGAGACTCCCTTCACTCTGGAATAGAATCCCAGTCCATGTTAGGCCGAGCACCTCACTGACTCTCGTCAAGAGGAATCTTGACGAGTGGATGGGAGATCGTAGGTTTACCCCGGGGATTACTTCTGTGTCACTACTAGACAGAGGCACAGTAAACTAACCATAAAAAGGGCACAGTAAACTCATTTCAAAGGGTGGCGAAAGCCAAACACACTCTGGCTAGGCTTGTAAATACCCTAGGGCAGATAGCCTAGTACAAACCTATGAACTACACTAAATGGGTTGGAGAAAAGTTTAGCTATACATTTGGTCTGTTTAGATATGACTAAGGCTGTTAATTCTGCCCCGCATCCTGTTTTCACTGATATGGTGGGTAAGACAGAGATGACTGTTTTTGTAAAGAGATGGCTTATAAGGTGGTTGGTAGGTTGGAAAAGCAGAGTTAGGATTAAAAACAGATTCTCAAAATATGTGTCTCTCAAATGTGGAGTTCTCCAGGGGTCAGGGTTTGGACCTTTGTTGTTTTTGGTTGCTTATGAGTGACAACAATATCAAAAACAAATGTGTTTGACGAAATTTACTTATGATTTGAAGGTTGGAAGTGGGTTGACAAATGTATTAGCTCATTAGTATTTCCAGAACAATTTAAACATGTTAATTTGTGGGTGTACAACACAAGACTATACAATACAACAATAACAAACTTTCATTTATTCAGGGGTTAATTTGATGGTTTTGTCTAGTTAAACAAAAACACTTTTTAATTGAAAAAATTTTTGCACACTGCAGCTGCCATTCATTTTATGTTGGACAAACCTCTCGACCAGTCAAGCTACGGATATCAGAACATTTGAGTGACATTAGATGTAAAAAAACATCTAATGCATTATATAAACACACACTGATACATAATAAGGCACAATTTTGTTTTACAATAATTGACAAAATTATTGGTGACAGAACCAACAAAGGGGGTTGGCACACCAAACTTGATCTAAAAGAAAAAAAGTGGATCACCAAACTTGGTGCTCTACTCAATCCAGGATTAAATGAATACTTATAAAATATTGTAAATTTACTGAGATATATATATATATTGATTGCATTTTTGAGCACGATATGTCATTGTATTCTTTAGAAATTTGGTAATATGTTAGGGACATTCTAGTATCTAGATGTACAAAACATAACATTATGTTTAATATTTATGAGCTTGAGTCACTGGTTTATACAACCAATCATGGAATTGTATGTCATATATAAACACCTTTATTTTTGATTGGTTCTATTGTTATACACTGAAGAAGGCTGGTTTGAATCCGGGCCGAAACCGGTATGTGGAACTTACTTGGTGTTTGAGTAGTTTATTCATAACTTAATAAACTACCATCTACAGTCCATCCTTGTTGCTGGCGTTTTTTTCTTGCTATCTAATTGTTCTCAGCCGTGCAACTCCCTACGTGCAGGAAATACTTGGTTGGTAATTTCTAGCTCTTTCAAGTCCCCTGTATAAAAACCGGATTTAGCGCCGTTTTGCACGATTTTGCACATAGCGCAGCATCAGGCAGCGCCACTTAATTGAGTTTTAACCATTCCTGGCTCCACAAAGTCCACTCTTCACTTTTTCCCTTAGAACTGCTCTATCTCCCAAATTAAACACCCTATTCTAAATCGAAGGCCCTGCACTTGCTCATATAAGCAATTTTACAAGTTAGCACTAGTAAACTAAAAGCACTACATCCTCATATACTCCCTTCAAGTACCTTGTCTCCTATTGGTCCTTTTTGATTCAGTGATAAAGGAGTTCCCTATACTATTCTAGCATGTCCAAAGGTCAGTTGCTGGTTTCCTCTCCAGTCCAGCTGGTGAATCTGGGAATCTTGAGGCAATGTTACAACTGCCTCATGTACACAGACAACCCTCTCCTCCTCCCAGCAAGTTCAAATACATGTAAGAGATGCAACCATATAGCCAAACTGGAGGCTGAGCTCTCTCAACTCAGAACTGGTGAAACCAGCCAGGAGGAGAAGGTAACCTCACACACTACAAATCCAGTCTCACATAGTCCTACCACAACAACAAACCAAACACATAAACACACAAAAACATACTCGGAGGCTCTAAATAAAAATCTATCGAAGCAGCAGAGACCTCCAAAGCAGAAATCCAAGCAACCGCTACCTCAAAACAAAACACGTGCAACACATAGCTCACAAAGTCAGTGTGCCAAACAGTCACAGCCCTTAAGGCTGAATAACACACCTGATACACTTGTAATAGGTGACTCTATTGCCAGACACACTGATGTCCCACTCACCAGGCTGAACAAAGAGAAGGTAACAGTGAGCTGCCTGTCAGGCGCTAGGATCCACCACATAACACAAGCACTCAGGTCACTCCAAGGCAAGTACAAATATGACTCAGTCATTGTACATGCTGGTGTGAATGACCTGAGACGTACTTCCCTGGACTACATGAAAAGAGACATAGAGGAGCTCTCTGATCATGTAGCCCATGCCGGTATGACCCTGACCTTGAGCAGCATCTTACCCTCACCTAGAATGATGCCACAGTATGAAGACAAAATGATCAATTTTAACAATTGGCTAAAATTTTGGTGTCATTCAAAGGGGACCCAGTGTCTGTCAGCCTGGGATGACATGCTCGACAAGCCACGATGCTTCACTAGGGACGGCTTGCACTTGTCGCCCCTGGGTTTTCGGATGTTGCCAAAGGTTCTTGCCACCCCCATAGTGCCTTTTTTAGGCAAGGCTCAAAAGACAAAACCACCTCCATAGACAACACAAGGAAAAAGAAACTAAGGGTAATGCTTCTCAACGCCATAAGTCTAAACCTCAAGATGCACTCACTTGAAGCCCTCCTCAGTATGGAGAACATTGATGTCTGTGCAGTGACAGAAACCTGGTTCAAGGCTCCAAAGAGCACCCCAGCATTACCAGGTTATACCTCATATCATGCTTTTCTGCCCCAAAACACGGACCGAACCACAAAAGGAGGGGGAGTATCCATATTCATCAAAGATACCCACACCTCCAGGTTAGTGGCTATGCACGAAGCATCGGAGACCATTCATGCGCAACTAACAGTGGGCAAAACTGCCTTTCAGTTTGTTGCATGCTACAGACCACCATCTCAAAACCAGGAATCCCACTCGGCTTTCCTGAGAACACTGGAGAATATGAAGGTCTCTCCAAACACCATTATATTGGGTGACTTCAACTACCCAAACATAGACTGGGAGCATTACTCAAGTCCCAACACCCTAGCCCAAAGGTTCCTAGAATTTATAAACTCAAATGCTATGGAACAACTAGTCAGCGCTCCCACAAGAGGAGAAAACATACTGGACCTGGTCATCACCAACATGGGGACTCTATGCTCCATACCAGAGGTATACCCCTCATTGGTAAGATCTGACCATAAATTAATCTCACTGGATATCCACATCCCGACCCCACCCCTAGCCCAGAAAACCACAGTGAAAAACTTCTCAAAAGCAAACTTCACACTTCTCAAAACCGAGGTGGAATCCTTCAAGGCCCCCGGGCCAGTGGAAACTACGACCCAAACTGCAGAATCCTATATAAACACATTTTATGGACACCTCCAGGAATGCATAGATCATGCTATCCCAAACAAAACCAAGACCCAATCGTCCAAAGGCAGGCGTCCAGTCTGGTGGACCCCAGCCATAAATAAGCTGCACAACAGAAGGAGGAAGCTACTACAAGATAGAGCAAAATCCCTAAAAGGGAAGGCATCTCTGATCAGTAGTAGCAAAAAACTACGATCCCTCATAAAATCCTCCAAGGCCAGCTTCGAGAGAAAAATTGCACAGGACACTAAAGATAATCACAAGGCCTTCTTTAGTTATGTTAGGAACCTGGGTAGCAACTCCCAGATATGCTCAGAGTTGATCCTAAACAACAAAAAATACACTGAACCCACAGACATTGCCAACATCCTAGCAGACAGGTTCAGTGCAAACCCCCCCCCTCCCCAAAAGAGCAAATATCTATCCCAGCAGAGAGCTGCCTCCCTAACATCTCAGATGCTCAGGTGAAAGCCGCTCTCTCCAAAGCAAAAAACAGAGCATCAGTGGGACCAGACGGTGTCCTGGCTTGTGTCCTACACGAGCTCCAAGAAGAGCTAAACCCTCACTTAAAGCTGCTGTTCAATCTCAGCCTTACTACAGGATATGTACCCAAAGAATGGCGTACAGCAATAGTGGTCCCACTCCACAAAGGTGGTGCCTCTACAGACCCTGGAAACTATTGCCCCATAAGCCTGACTAGCCTGGTCTGCAAAGCTATGGAGAGGATCATCATGGAACTCCTAAACAAAGACATTGGGGACCTACAGACACTGGATCCTACCCAATTCGGCTTTGTTGAAGGCAGATCCTGCCTCTTGAAGCTGGTCGACTTCTTTGAAACAGTCACCAAGGCCATTGATGAAGGAAAAGTGGTCCACACAGCCTACCTGGACCTCGCAAAGGCCTTCGACACAATACTCCACTCGGGCATCATAGACAAGCTCTCCAGCTTAAATATAAACCCCTATGTCATAAGATGGGTTGCAAACTGGCTCAAGGACAGAACCCACATGGTCAGAATTGCTGGAGCCTTGTCAGACTCAAAACCAGTTACAAGTGGCGTCCCACAAGGCTCAGTCCTGGGACCTCTCTTGTTCGGTATATATTTTTCTGAGGTACAGGCTAACACGGGAGGACTGTGGCTGACCAAGTTCGCAGATGACTGCAAACTGGCACCATAATTGACTCTCCAGCTGACACAAGCATCCTCCAAAAGGGTCTCAGAGAGACGGATAACTGGTGCCAGAGCCATGGCCTAAAGCTAAACGCCAAAAAGTGTATAGTCATACCCTTTGGCAAAAACAAAGTGCCCACATAAGCGGTAATCCACTAAGTATGGAAAAAGAAATTAGGGACCTGGGGACCCAAGTTGATAGTAATCTTTCCTTTGACAACCACATTGCCAAAGTGGTTAGAAAGCCCTTCTATGTAGCCCACCTTATCATGAAAGGATTCACATCTAGATCAAGGGAGGTCATCGTGCCCCTTTATTCATCCCTCATCAGGCCCATAATTGAATACAATGCTCCATTTGGGATGTACCTTACCCGACAGCTGCAGCAACTAGAAAGACCCCAAAAGTACCTCACAAAGAGGATTAAGGGACTCAAACAGATGCCATATGCTGCTCGGTTAAAGAAACTTCAGCTCTACTCAGTTGCATGCCGCCTACTTAGAGGCGATCTATGCCTGACGTATAAAGCTATATCCAACCTGGAATTAATGGACACGCTCCACCTCAGAAAATCCAAATCCCTTAGAGCCACGCGCTCGAGGGACTTGAACCTCAGCACAGAAATAAATAGGACATGCTGGAGGGACAGATTCATAACCCAGAGACTCCCTTCACTCTGGAATAGAATCCCAGTCCATGTTAGGCCGAGCACCTCACTGACTCTCTTCAAGAGGAATCTTGACGAGTGGATGGGAGATCGTAGGTTTACCCCGGGGATTACTTCTGTATCACTACTAGACAGAGGCACAGTAAACTAACCGTAAAACGGGCACAGTAAACTCATTTCAAAGGGTGGCGAAAGCCAAACACACTCTGGCTAGGCTTGTAAATGCCCTAGGGCAGATAGCCTAGTACAAACCTATGAACCTATGAACTACACTAAACGGGTTGGAGAAAAGTTTAGCTATACATTTGGTCTGTTTAGATATGACTAAGGCTGTTAATTCTGCCCCGCATCCTGTTTTCACTGATATGGTGGGTAAGACAGAGATGACTGTTTTTGTAAAGAGATGGCTTATAAGGTGGTTGGTAGGTTGGAAAAGCAGAGTTAGGATTAAAAACAGATTCTCAAAATACGTGTCTCTCAAATGTGGAGTTCTCCAGGGGTCAGGGTTTGGACCTTTGTTGTTTTTGGTTGCTTATGAGTGACTGAACAATATCAAAAACAAATGTGTTTGACGAAATTTACTTATGATTTGAAAGTTGGAAGTGGGTTGACAAATGTATTAGCTCATTAGTATTTCCAGAACAATTTAAACATGTTAATTTGTGGGTGTACAACACAAGACTATACAATACAACAATAACAAACTTTCATTTATTCATTTTGATGTTTCTAGTAATAATTATCCATGTGACCTGGATAACTCTATTTGCTTCTCAGTTAAAGAAGTCAAGGATTTAGGTGTAATTGTTCATTCATCTTTCTGTTTTGACTTCCATGTGAACTGTGATAGAATGTTACATCTGTCTTTACATGTTGGGGGTTTCACAGCTGGCTAAATGTAAACATCTTCAAAGAACATTCACTAAATATATAGCAGGATGTGAGTGCTTACCATATGCCATGCAATTTGAATATTTATCACTCTGTTGGTCATCAGATGGCACAGTGGTGTAGTGATTGATGTTGTCTCACAGCAAGAGGTTCTCTGGTTCGATTCTTGGCTGGGGTGCCTTCTGTGCAGAGTCTGCATGTTCTTCCTGCACTCGTGTGGGTTTCCTCTGGGTGCTCTGGTTTCCTCCCACATTACAAAAACATGTGTCTGGAGCATTTCTCCCCAGGCCTCTGCCGAAAATTGGCACGTCCCAAGTCAGACTTTCCCGGTAAACAAATGTTAAATAAATAAATAAATAAATAAATAATTAGCTTATAGGTTGTTATGGGCTGATTTAATTTTTTTTGGACAATTCTACTAAGGATAATGCATTTTCTGTAATTCAGGGAGTTGGTTTTATCAACCATAATCTAAATACCAGGAATAATAATTTATTATGATATTTACCTTGTGTTAATTCAAAAGTGAAATCTTCTTTTTTTCACTTTAGGGTCAGTAGATTATAGAATCTATACATCCGTGGTGGTGCAGCGGTAGCGTTGTTGCCTCACAGCAAGAGGTTCTCCCGTTCGATTCTCGGCTGGAATGCTGGGAGTGCCTTCTGTGTGGAGTCTGCATGTCCTTCTCGTGGTTGGGTGGGCATTCAAAAGCACCTCGGCGTTTGTGAAAGTCTACTGCCAATCATTAGCGGACCGGAGTTCCGCTGTGGCCACACCAAACTGGGAAAAGCCAAAAGACAAACAACAACAAGATTATAGAATACTCTACCTACAAATATCAGTTGTGCAAAAATATATTAGTGTTTAAGTTTTTATTTAGATTTGTGGTTTAAAAATCTGTTACGTGTAATAGGGACAACATCAAAGCAAGCCAGGCTTTCCAAAATGGCTGTACTCCAATCAGCAGCTTAGTTTCATCTCTCCCAGTGTGAAAAAAGAAACCAAGAAACAAGGGTCAGTAATTCTGTCTGTTTTAGTAAAATTCAGTTAATGACTAGTAAGTAGAATGCCTGGATGCCATCAAATAAGAAACTTAGAGAGCCAGAAAGAAAATCGGCTACAAAAAGTGAACACAAAATACTGACTGGGAGGAATCCTGCGGCTGTTCAGCAAAAAGCAGTTTAAGCTCCAACATTGGTACAAGAGATGGCTTTCAGTAATTTAGAAGGAAAAAATAAGTCAAATGTGCTCAGAGCTGATTAAAATAAATAAAACATTGAAGGAGTATATCAGCTCAAATAACGGCTGGAAAATGTAAGAAGTTTTAAACAGCTATACATATGAACTAATAAGCTGGAAAATGTAAGAAGCTTTAAACAGCTATACATATGAACCGATAAAACTGTGAAAATTAGAGGATGAAATAAAGAAAATGCTGACTGAGTATGAGATTGCTCAAAAAGAGCTGTTTCAAAAAATGGTAGAGTTAGAGGACAGAGCACGCAGAGAAAACCTGAGATTTTCTGCTGTACAGAGAAACTGGAAGGAACAGACTGTATTAATTTTATGAAAGCACAAATAAGCAACTTGACTGGTATTCCACAGTAGGATTTGTTAAATGAAAGGGCACATCATGTGAATGCTCCAAACCCAGCCATGAGAAAATAGCCAAGACCTATATTAGTAAAGCTGCAATTATACTATCAGTAAGAGTTGATCCTGGCAACATTGTGGCAGAAGGACAAAGTATTAAAAAACTGGAAACAGTACAGTGTTTGTGGAAAATGATTATTCACTGTACACAGGGGAGAAGAGAAACATTTTTTTCCAGCAATCAGGGAATGCTAAGAGACAGGTGTGAGTTTCAAGCTGCTGCATCTAGCTGTCTTCAGAATATTTTTTCCTGGAGGATCAAAGTCCTTTATTGATGCAGAGCAGGCTAAGTGAAAAACAAAATTGTCCAACAAGGGGAGAGCCATCAAATAGAAAGGGAATCTGTTTCTCATTCTTCTTTTTTAATATGTTTATTGAATTATCACTTGTGACATAGGCAGACTTAAATTTACATAAAAATAATCAAACCATATTAACAAGTTCACATTTACAAACATTATAGGATATATAACAATATATGCGATGTATAGTCTAAGGAACATTACATAACTTATTAAATTTTGTTCTTACAATTTCCATTTTTTTATATGTAATTTACTCCAACACTTTTCTAAAGATCCCACTTAATGTTCTTTTATCTCTGTTGCAATATTCACTACTTCAAATTCAGTTGGTTTAGACCCTAATTTCCATTTTCTAGTAATTGCTTTTTTGGACAGTCACTAGAGTTGCATCTAATAAGACATTACTGTGTCTAGACAATCCAGATCCTGTATCCCAGCTCATAAAATCATTTTCATATTTACACTCATTTGCTCGCCCTGTATTCCTGACAGAGTACTCTGTAGGGAATTTTTAAAGTTTGCCAACTCATTACACTCCCAAAACATATGTTGCCAGTTACCCCTTTCTTCCCCATCACACCACCAACATTTGCCATCTACCTGAGGAAAAATTATTTTGAGTCTGCTTAGAGTATAAAAGTATTATGCAAACACTTTCAGGCAAAAAATCCTAAATGTTCTACACTGTGTTGCATATTTAGGCGTCATAGCTATATCTTTCCATTGTTTCTTTGTGAATTGCATATCTCATTTCTTTTCACATTTTTTCTGACCTCTTCTAATTGATTTTTATAGTTATTGTGCAATATTTTATATGCCTAATTATTACAGCTTCTGTTCTAGATTCTGTCAAAAATTCAATCAGTGCAAGGCTTTCATTTTAGGATTCCCCATCTGTTTTTCTGTGTCTATATTCTGATATCAATCCCTGATAAGGAAGGCAGTCATTTACCTCCAATCCAGATGTCTTTTTGATCTCTTCCTATTCTGTTACCCTTCCTACCATAATTATTTGTTCCCAATACCTTGGTTCCTTTGCCAGCTTCTTCCAGTAAATTCCAACCCCATCTTGTCTATTCTCTGTAACCATAATTGCAGTCATCCCTATTGGCACACTCTTCTTTCTCCATTCCCATGTTGACTTACTTCTTAGTATGCTTTCTTCTAGTTTATGAATGCAATATTTTATAGGATTGTTGTAATTATCCCTGAGGATCTGCATCCAAAACTTGATTGTTTCTTTGTTTTTTTGAATTATCCCCCTGTTTCATCATCATCCCTTTCCACTTTGAAGTGTAGCTTTCTGCTTGTGTTATGTATAAGAGCTTTAACTGTGTAGCTGTGAAATATCCCATCAGATCAGGTAATCCTCAACTTCCTTGTTCTGTTGGGAGGATTATGCTTCTTATTCCTCTTATGGTAAGGTTTATAGAGAGACTTTGCCAGTTAAACCTTGTCCAGTGTTTCAAAGGAAAAGGCTTGAGAGACAGAAAAGAAGAACAGGAGTTGACTAGAAGAATGTGAGTAACTTGTGCTTGAACTGGAGACTTGGGTTGAAAGATTGAGATGAACAGGAAGAAGATGAAGTCACATTTGTGAAATATGGCTTTACAAGAAAAAATGGCTGAAAAAGATTGGATTTTTGTTGACTTTGTCAAACATGTTGGGGATCTGACAGGCATATGCTTCACTCAATGTCATTATTTTTGGAAGGCACGAAAAGGTAAAAAATATTTTTTGCCCTTAACAATATTTATTTTCTTGTGAAAATAATAGGTTCAAATGGAGATGACAAGAAACAAATGATCAAAACAAAGAGATAAACGATCAACCTGCTAATCATTAGTGTGTGCATGTAACACAAAAGCTGGAAATAGACTTTTAAAAGGCTGTCATATATACTAGGTGGGAATGGTAAATTCTTATCATAGTGGCTACACTAAATATATTATTTTGAAATGTAAATGGCCTCACATGTATAGACAAAAAGGTTAAGAGTATTGAATTATATTAAGAAATGCAGAGTGCAGATACCAATACAGGAGACACATTTGGAAAGAAGTGGGTATGTGAATTTGATAAACAGATATTTCAGATGAATATTTAGAAGAATATCAAGGGCAAATAAAAAGGGGAGTACTTTTTCTAATTGTAGGGGGAGCTCCAGTAGTGATAGAAGAGGAAAAATGGTAATGGTAGATTTGTGGTTGTAAGGGTTTCTGACAAGGGAGGAGGATTATGCTGTCATGTACTTATATTCCCTCTAAAACTGCTATTATGAAGCTTAAGAAATTTTTGGGAGAATAATCAGCTTTTAGCAGGGAATATTACTTATACATGGGAACTAGAATTAGATTTTTTAACATTGAAGATGAACTGAGGGAACTAGAAAGGAAAATAAAGCAAAACCGTATAGATTTCTGAAGAAATTATTAAAATATTTGGTATGAAAGAAGTCAATTCAGTAGTAGGAACTCAGAAATTTTACATATTATTCTCCAGGGTACAGTAAATGTGCTAGACGAGACAGAAATTATGTTTCTCAGGAACGTGTGCATTTAATTGAAAACTTTGACACACATCCAGTAAATATTTCAGATCATGTGCCAATAGCAGTTAAGATAGACATGTAGGGTGATGAAGTAAAAATGAGACACTGGTTCTTCCCCACCTACCTTTTAAAAGGAGAGGAATTTAAAGAATGGGTAGTGGAAACTATTTGAGAGTTATTAGGGAATACAGAAATTTCTTCAGAAGTTATAGCTAGTGAGTGGGGAAAAATGAAAGTAGAGTTTAAAGATGGGATAGAAATAAAAGGAAAAGAGATATGGTTAAGAAATAACAATAATTATTTACAGGGGCTGATCAAAGTTAAAATATTGCACAGGCAGGAATATAGAATGCTAAAGAGAAAATAAGGGAGCATTTGGATAATATGCACGAGTTTAGAAAGAAAAGATTGCTGTTAACCAAAGATAGGTCCACGTAGTCCGGTACTATAGTAATCTTTGGGTAAAAAAAAATCAGCATTGTAAGAACTAGCAAAAAAAGAATTAAGTAGCGTCACCAAAGGCAGAGCACATCAAAATATAAAACTTCAAAAACAAGTGGTTCTGCCACCAATTCCACTTAAAAAACACTTGAAACCTTTAATAAAATATACGATGATAAAATAAAATAAACACACTGGCTCATAAAATGGATAAGTGCTTTCGGTATAATACCTTTTTCAAATCCTACATTTTAAGAACTAAGCCAACACGAGAATGGAGAAAGGTGATTCTGCGGATAGGGCTGACTGCAATTAGAGGTACAGAGAATAAGGAGGAGGGAGCTGGAATTTGCTGGAAAAAAGTGGGAAAGGAACTAAGTTATTGGGAGCAAATAACGAGAGAGGGAAAGGTAATAGAATAGAAGGATGCTAAGAAGACATTTGGGCTGCAGGTTTGAGACTGGCTTCCCTATCAGGGATTGATATTAGATTATAGGCAAGGAAAAAGGGATCAGGCAATCCTAAGTGAAAGATCTGCTCTGATAGAGTTTTTAGCTGAATCTAGAACAGAAGCTGCTGTTAAAAAAGGGATAATTATTATGGCATATAAAATATTGCATAACTATAGAAATCAATTAGAGGGGGTTAGAAAAGTTTGGGAAGCGAGAGTGGATAAACAGTTAACAGAAGATGTAGGATTTTTGCTTAGAAGTGTATGCATAGGTATTTTTATATCCCAGGCAGACTCCAAATAATTTTTTCTCAGGTAGTTGGCAAATGTTCACGGTGCAGTGGGGAAGAAAGAGGTAACTGGGAAAATATGTTTTGGAAGATTTATGGATTGGCAGGTTTTAAAAATTCCATACAGCGTACTCTGTCAGAAATATTTGGTAAGTACATAGGTGTAACTAAATGATTTTTTTGAGCTGGGATACAGGATCTGAACTGCCTAGACATAGTAAGGCCTTATTAAGTTTAATTCTGTTGGCTGCCAAAAAAGCAGTTACTAGAAAATGGAAATCAGGGTCTAAACCAACTGAATTTGAAGTAGTGAATGTTGTAAATGAGATAAGATAACAGGATGTTGGACCTTTAGAAAAGGGTAGGAGTATATTATATACAAAATATGGAAATTGTGGGAATAATGTATACAGAATAATGTTCTGGATTTGGAATGAGGCTTAAGGGAAGGGAGGAACTGAGCAATTCATGTAATGTTGGACTGATGATAATTGTATAAAAGAATGTATGTCATGTATAATGTTTGCAACTGTGAACATGTTAACATGATGTGTTTTCTTTCATATAAATGTTTGTTTGCCTGTGTCTTAAGTGGTAACTCAGTAAGCGTGTTAAAAAAATTAAAGCAAGTGTTTAACTGATCTTCATAGGATCTGGGCTGGAAATGCATTTCACTGAATCATTGAACTATATATGGTTTAATAATTGTAGCTACAATTGAACATAGATGTGCTCTATTTCTGTATACAAAATTTTGAAAGTTGATTCTGTCATTTTTAATAATGCCCGTATTCTGAAAGGTATAGATATTCCCCAGGATTCATGAAGCTCGGCGTAAGGCTTGCGCCGGCCGTGCGGCGTATATATGGAGTAGTAGCACCATATGCATATTAATGAAGGCGAGCAGCCACCACAGCCACGTGCATAGGAAACGTGCGCGAGTGCATGGGGCGTATCGAAGTTGCGCATGGAGGCGTGTCAATGTTGGCTGTCGATGAGCAACCTAAACTGCTGAATATTATATTCCGCCTGCAATAGTAATCGCACCTATCAGTGTCCATGGATACTGAAACGTATGCAAAGCATGCAAGATAGTTCCTGCGAACAGAAAATGAAGAAGCAAACACAAATGTACGGTAGGGAATAACGGGTCCCTAACCCTTGAACAAATGACATGGAAAACCGTGTGCCCGTAGTCCAACGTAGTGTAGATAGCTATACCATGTGGAAGTGAAATACATCATATGTTAGCGTGCCGCCAGTAGGTACGTCCAGCCTAATGGAGAGGGTCACCAGCTGACCCATAATGTGAGGGAGGGTACATAGCTGGGCAGATGTGTCCATAACAAAATACACAAGGAGAAATGTAGATATATTTAGCGACCACATGTCCGAATCATATCCCACAAGGCATGTAAACGTCACATACAAAAGGTATGTCCGTATTTCACATACCAAATGTGATAGGAAATAGAATACGCATGTAAACAAAACAGAAGGAGCATATAAACAGCTACAACAATAAGGACACATGTAGGCCGAAAGGAACAGTATGATCCGTACCGTCGACTAAGATTACCACCTGTCCCACTTTGCGAGCGACAGTCCCTCTGTGGGCAGATGTGTCCTGACAAAAACTTGTAAAAATGGCAAATGTCCAGAGATTATAGGACAAAATTATTCCTTAGACATTATGTAATAGTTGCATTAAATAGTTTCTCTGTACGTATATTACATAAATGTCATAAGAAACAGAATAAGTCACTAAAATGCTACAAGAATAAGCTTATATATAGGCAAGGATTGTAAGTTCTATCTGCCGAACTGACCGTGGGTATGTGTCGGCCTGTAAAATATGATGTGTTCACCGCAAATGTCCCACTGTGGCCAATTGAAAAGGTGGAAACCCTACCGTCGACTGTGGGGAGGCATTGTCCACAACAGTCGGATATGTGTCAGGAATAGCTTGGACATAGGAAAAGGTGCCATCCTACCAGTGAGTACAACAGGCTGGCAAAATCCGGAAGTCAGCGGTACAAGCTGAACCTGTATGTGACACAGTTGAACGGGTAGTACCCGGGTATACCAACCAAGTAATGAAAGTTAAGTATGGGCGTGTACCTATGTGCGTGAGGTATAGCATGTGGAAAGCAAACATGGCAGGGCAGTCCACACAACCATAAAGGTACCTGACACATGTAGGGTATTCAATGTGTTACTCTGGCTGTGTCATGGACCAACAACCAAAGTAGTGATCTATGGGGTGTGAGGAATCTACGTGTATGGGGTGGATGGGTAATGGTAAAATCCTCCAAGGCGATACTGTGTCATATGCAGAAAAGGTGAACTGGAGGTGTATGAGGGAGCAGCGGGTGAAGCTGAAAGAAACACAAACACATGTAGAAACAGCTGCAAGACAAGCAGACAGGCCATAGTGTAGAACACAATCCCACAAACATATGAATATGGAAATGTGCGATACAAATGTATAGATATGTCACCGTTACATACCCACAGATTGGTCCTGATGGAACTGGCCATAACAAATGCAACACACCTGGATGCATAATGGCCTACCCAGCATCCCCTCCACATCACACAACCTGCTGCCGTATCAGAACGTCCACCAAATCCAGCCTTACTTGGCCTACTGGTTCGTTTCAGACACAGCTACACATAGTGACCCCTACGCATATGTAGTAGGTAGTGTCACCCTAGGCATTTCCAGGATTGCAAACCATGTATCCTTGCATGTAAAACCCCCTGCACATTTTCATAACGCCAGAAAAATCTTCGGAATCTGTCTTGTTTTGGTCATGTCAAATGTTTGGGATATCCCTCATGGGATAAGTAACCTGTGTAAATAGTAGAATGGGTATGAAGACATGATGTCCAATCTTGTAGATATCTGGACACAAGTCAGAATGTGCAGTAGAGATCCATGACACTGTCCAGCCCTACGTGGTCATGCATAACCTACTACCCAGGATAAAACACCTGCCCGTGACGCACGTGTCCCGACATGAATAGGCGGGAGAATATATTGCACACATTCGCATAGTGGCAAATGGCATAAGGGTGATGAAGACACTGACGTAAACAGGATAACCTTGATCAAGTGTGAGGGACACTTACTGTGTGCAGGCATGACCGACCATACCAGTCAACCTGTGTGAGCAAGATATCTGGACAGAGCCGTGAATAAAAATGAGACAAAGGCCCAAAAGTAGGGACAATTTGTAAAGATAGCTCTTAGAAACTTAGAAATTTGATAGAATAACAGTTTGCACATTGGCATTAATGTCCTGAAGAGTATGAAGTCTGAAACCCAACTGTCTGTCATCACGTTCCGACTTCAGTCTTTAATGATTAGCTACTGCTTTGCCAGAAAACAACAGCGTATTACAGAGGTCCATACATATTTACAGTAACAACCCTTCACATTTGTTTAATGTACAACTGCATACCTGTAGTCACTTCATGTCCAAAATAATAATCCCCGTATGACTGAATACAGGAAATAGTCAAATGTGAATGGGAACACCCCTCAGCGTGGAGTATGGACTGTAACAACCCCAACCATAAACAGAATAAGCTGCTGACAGGTGCCCAAACACCTGTGTCTGTGAACACAGGTACAAATTCATAATAGGGAGAAACTCCCTGTCCATGTGCTTCATCTGACATTTGAACTTGGCCAGGGAAGTTCTGTTCACCAGGCGGACAAGCCTAAACCCAGATCACTACATGTACACCCTGACAATCAAAGACCTGTATGTGCCAGGACTATAAGCCTTGGTGTTCTGCATATCCTTGGAGTGATTAACTATGCAGCTGGGATCCACAGCAGTAGGCAATAGGGAATGTGTAATATGTAGTACCGCGTTTTTCCCAGCAGGAGAATGGATGCCTGTTTTGTAAGTGAAGCGGTGAGGCATATGTTGATGTAGCTAAGTACTATGGGTATGCATATCAATGAGGCAGAACACCAATAGAATAGTGGTTCCAGCATCCGGCCAACATGAATGCAGTCCCGGTTGAACTATGACCACAGCACATATAAGTTTAAAGTGTAATGAATGCGTTTGTGCATGTAAGCACAAAGATTTATTAAACATATGTAACCCACAATAAGGATATGCAAGTGCACCTGTGCGTGTGTAATCCGCTCACAGCATAGCAAATGAATGCTGTTTTGTCCACGTTTTGTATATATATATATATATATATATATATATATATATATATATATATATATATACTGGTACAAATAGGGACAATTCCCAAATATTGCCCTAACAAACATAGAAAGTGGATAGAATAACAGGTGTTTCACTAGCATGGATTCTCTGAAGGGTATGAAGTCGTAACCTCAAATGCTTGTCATTATTTTCCAACATCAGTCTTTAACGATATGCCACTAATTTGCCAGATAGCCACAAGGTTATGGAAAACGGACCAAAGATAAGAGGCAAACATCTGTACATTTGGCGAAAATCTGTACAGTTGAAAGGTATAATATGGATATATATATCTGTGTATACACATATATCCACAGACTTAAACCAAAGAAATTTATGAAATGAGGAATGTACAGACATATATGGACATATATATATATATATATATATATATATATGTATGTACATATATATATCTATACACACGATACATTAATAGATATATACACAACAAGCACACATATGTCCTTGTAGATATAACACGTACATAAATAGGTCACGGCATAGCTATTATGGATAGACAGTCAGACATGCATGAAAGGTGAATACACTGCTGCTTTCCAAACCATTGCCCGGAAAGTACCAGTGTGACAGACCTGCAAGTTCTACACTTTAAACATGGATATAGGTGTCCTTTGCAGGACCCCAAAAATTGATCCCGTACTAAGTGTGTCCAATTATCATCAACGCAAAGGAGTCACAGCTGCAACTACGATATAGCTGTACATGCAACAGTAGCAGGTGCAAGGGTAATAACTCATGGGTCGATAGAATGTATGGCATACGACCTGATATCCGGAGAGCGGAGAGTGCTTAGAAGTGTCTTCATACTTTATTATCGCTCACATTAAATATGTCTAATGAGTACTGTGTAGGGGTGTCAGGTATGGGAATCATGGGTATGCAGAAATGGGCCTAGGTGTTGGTTGGCATATATTTATCAGGTCCGTCCCATGGGAGTAATCAGTATACCTATGTGGGTATAGCACATGCCTATATTCTCCATAAAGGTAGAACCCATCTACTGGATATTGTGTAAACCATTGGGGGAAGACGTAGGGACTTATATCAGTGTCATGAAGGTGATTATCATGGATGGACATGCGTACAACCAAGATGGTAACCATACCTTCCAAACTTTCGGAATAAGACAGCTGGACAAAGGCATAGTACATGAAATACAAATAGGGACTATATTAAATATACCTCAGACAAAGTCAGAACGTTGATAGAATAATGGCGTAGTCAGGAGTACGAATGTTATGAGGGTTATTAATCATGAAATACAAATGCAAGTCATTGTTGTCTAACTTCACAGTCCTTAATGCCTTGCCAGTAATTTACTAGAAAGGCACATTATTATGAAAAAAGTAACAAAATCATAGATCAAACCTCGGGACATTTACCCATAATGTGTACAGGTGAGAGGTATGAAGGTAACCCGTCCTAAATAAATGTATAGAACTAGTGATACTAGGTGGACAGGTGAGAAGAAAGACGTCAGGACAAATGACAAAACATGTACAAGTCAAAAGCATGTACCTCGACAAATGTGAATGACAACGTATGCCCTGTGAAAGTCAATGTGGAAGGTTAATAGAATCAAAAGAAATGTGTCCCTCAGGGTGTCCTGCAGTGTCCCCGATACAGTGTCCAGTCCCCCACACTCGCACGTGAGTTCTGCCACTGACGGAAAGCGCAAATACCGGCAAACACATAAGGTACATGATAGAATAATAAGTGCGGATAAGCACCTGTTGGCCTTTGTGAGGAATACAACCCTCTGGGTGGGTGTGTCCTGCAGTAGGAATGTAATGGCATCTGGCCTGTGATGCCGCCATATATTGTGTGTATTGGTGTAATAAAATGATATCCCATATCAGAAACAGATACATGTCAGAAGAAACATTATTATCGACTGCAAGATAACCCAGAAGGTATGAAAAGCGCTGCAGTAGGAAGGTCAGTATTGACTGCAGGTATGTGCTGACATGTCAAATGACACAGCAGTCTATATAAAGTACCTATAGGGCTATCACCTTTACAAATGATGACAGTGGGAGCTGCTCTGCAGAAATGCCAGACGTAGCAGGTCACAACATACCCACAGTCATGCATACACCACAAATAGACATAGCACACAGCAAAGCCTAGGCCATGATACACGAAGCCTCTGGCATGTACGAGTAGAGTGAGAGTAGAGCAAGGAAAGATGTCTGCCAAGCTATTCAGCAAACTCCTGTAGGGGCGTGTAAGACCGCCAGTAACACGAACGTTGCATGGACAATGTTGGGATTTGCAACATACCCCATTTGTAGGTGAAAGCTATGCAAATTATATAAATATGCGATACATGAAACAGTAAGCTGTCCATGCAAGAGCAGAGTTATGTGCAGAAATGTACCCGGATGTTAAGCGAGTAACATTCTGCACGTTGCTAAACGGAGCAATGACAGCTGCAAATACAGTATGAATACAGTTGAAGAAGCATGCCAATGTCCAAATATAAGGCCAGTGGCATTATTGTCCATTGGATATCAATAAAACTGTAGTTGTCCTCCCCCGATCTCCGGTGTGGAAGCGTAGCGCAGCGGCACGAGAACGTGCTGCACTTCAAAACAAGTCAAATATGTATAATATACATACAAAATGTAGGTTTAGTTAGATGTTAGTTCGCCATGCAGATGAATGGCAAGCTGGAGACGACATGGCTACTGCGTACTGGTTGCTATGTGTGGAACTGCTCTGTCAGAGATGTAACCAAGCATTTGTAGGCAATCTGATGCAAGTGAGGCTGAGAATAGTGAATCACAATATGTCATGCCATATGGGCCAAGCCTCTACAGTGTAGTGTAGGATAAGGGGACTATTAGAGTAGAAGATAGGTGACAACATGAGTGTGTATGTATAAAACACTGTAATCTTACCGGAGCAGTGTCACATGTTCGCTGTCAGTACTCATCAGTGTAAGAGCCATGTTATGATCTATCCTAGGGAAAGGCAGGAGACTGACGGTGTACGCCATGGATACCACCGATGTTTCCTGCAAACCTGCCTATAGTGTGTCCGTGTCTGTACGCGCCAGTATGCCCGAGTAAGCATGTGTGCGCGTGTGTCAGCCTGTGTGCGCGCGTTGAAGAATGAGTAAGCTAGTGTACGAATGTTGAAGCCCGTGTAATGTTGTGTAAGCCAGTGTACAAGTTTGTAAGCATGTATAAATGTGTACTACACACATCACACACGTACTGCACACTCAGAAACACATGCTGCCAATACTACACACATCAGTGAAATGGCACATGGATGGAGAATATATCATCAGAATTAACAGTGCTGTAAACTATGCTACATTGATTGTCATAGCTGCAATGCATCATGCCTGCTGATATACACCTAGAAGGATATCACACTTTGTGTTAACAACATTCTAACATCAATACAGTGGTATAAAGCCACCGTGTGCATCAGCACCAGGTTAGTCTGATCCTGCATCAATGTTACACATCACAGGTGGTGGCACAGGTGACATCATATGCACAGGGTGTGGTGTTACATTACCAGTGCTGTCAGTGAGCCATCCAATCTACACGTAGGTGTGTGTGTGTGTGTGTGTGTGTGTGTGTGTGTGTGAGGGACAACGGTTATTGCATGGCCCAATGGTGATGCAATGGGTGTGTGTATGTGATAGCCCTAGCTGTTTGTGGTAAGTGTGTGTGTGTCTGCATATACACAGATACAGCATGTGTCAGCCATATACAGAAGGTTGCGGGACAGTCACAGACCATACCTGCCAGGCTGTACAGATCGCCATTACTGGTCATGGACACCCCTCCATGCATCCAACACTGACCCAGTCCTGCACCTGTCAATGTATGCACATACAGTCCTGGGATCTGTACCACAACCTGTGGATAAATGGGAGTCAGTAATGTTAACCTGAGTTGCATAGTATTGCAAGTTAATACATACGTATATGAGCCATACTCACCCTCCAAAGTAATAACCACTGCTGACTGTTGCCGAGATGTGCACACGGCCATTCAAAGGTGCTGTACTAACATTGTTTCCAATGCCCCTTGTAATACCCAGCAACACAATAACTGGTCACTACACAAGTGTAACCCAGGATCACTACAGCACACAGTATGTGCACTATCACAGAGCCATAGCAGATGTACATACATCCAAGGTGATCACGTACAGATAATGCAGCACATTCAAGAGTGATAATCCCAACATACATATCTATATACAATATATATATATATATATATATATATATATATATATATATATATATATATATATATATATATATATATATACACACACACACACACACACACACACACACACACACACAACACACTTGGCAGGGTTGGGAGCAGAACACAGACGTAACCACTGTACCACACAACAGCATTATGCAGTTACAGAATGTGCTACCATGATTAGTAGATCACAGCATTCACACAGGCATACGTCTAGCCTGCAGACAGCAGCATCAAAGGCAAAGATGCTGTACGGATGTTATGGAGAGTGAATACTGTAAAGGCAATGTACTGTTGTCATGCAGCTGGAAACACACACACACACACACACACACACACACACACACACACACACACACACACACACACACACACACACTTGGCAGGGCTGGGAGTCGAACATACACCTAACTACCCTATCACACTACAGCATGACACATTTACAGAACGCGCTACCGAGATTACTGAACACAGCACTCCCAGAGGCATACTTCTAGGCGCGTGTCATCATCCGCAAAGGCAAAGACGCTGGTAGGAAATATCTGTGGTGTGAGGCGTCTAAAAGCATGACTGAGTCCCCAGGCGGACGGAAGCACACACACACACACACACACACACACACACACACACACACACACACACACACACACACACACACACTTGGCAGGGCTGGGAGTCGAATATACACCTAACGACCGTATCACACTACAGCATGACGCATTTACAGAACGCGCTACCGAGATTACTGAACACAGCACTCCCAGAGGCATACTTCTAGGCGCGTGTCATCATCCACAAAGGCAAAGATGCCGGTAGGAAATATCTGTGGTGTGAGGCGTCTAAAAGCATGACTGAGTCCTCAGGCAGAGGGTAGCACACACACACACACACACACACACACACACACACACACACACACACACACACACACACACTTGGCAGGGCTAGGAGTTGAACATACACCTAACTACCCTATCACACTACAGCATGACGCATTTACAGAACGCGCTACTGAGATTACTGAACACAGCAATCCCAGAGGCATACTTCTAGGTGCGTGTCATCATACGCAAAGACAAGGACGCCGACAGGGATTGTATAGAGAGTGATCAGTCTGAAAGCATACAGACATATTACTGTCCCATGGTAGATGTAGACAAACACACGGCAGTGGTGTGATCGGGGCAGCTAAAGATTTACGGAGCACTACAACAACAATACATAGACATGGGATGCGCCACAGACAGTACACCCTTCAAGATAGTCGACCAGTGTGTACTCGGTAGGCATCCATCATGACGTTGAAAATGGACATCTGTTGCCTGGATGACCACCATCGCTGTACAGGATGTCAACGGCCATGCCCATGCACAGAGGGACATCACCGACACAAGGTGTCACTGGCCATGGCCACACACTTAGTAATACACGTCTGTTCGGACTGTACTGTGTGTCGATCTACACAACTGCGTACTGGGCATGCTCACACACTTAGCAGTTGCAAAGGGCCGTCTTGCATGCAGACGGAGTCTAAACACGCAAGGGCTCAGTTTGGACTGTCCTGTGTGTCCATCTACACAACGGCGTACTGGGCATGCTCACACACTTAGCAGTTGCAAAGGGCCATCTTGCATGCAGACGGAGTCTAAACACGGAAGGGCACAGTAAGGTATAACTGTCCCCACGCACAGGGCGGACAGTCACATGCAGTGACCAGTACAGACTCAGGTGCCATCACAGCTGTCACAGGTGCAGATCACAGATGTACACACCGCAGTCTACACTGTAGCCCTCAAGACATCACCATGTCATTGGTGCAGCAATACACAGCCATACATTACCACAACACTGTGTGACACATGACCAGTAGACTGTACAGAGGTCTACAGCAGCTGTGCAGAGTACACATGTACCGACAGGGTTCCAACAGGTGTTATGCATTGCAATGATACCACCATACATGATCAGGTCGGCTCAAGACATACCAGGGGCCCTGGGCCTTACACAGCTGTGACAGATGAGTGTTGCTGTACACCAACGAACACACATGTTTGGATATGTCAGACATGTGATTGCAGTGGATGTGTGCATGGACCACACACACAACACATATGTACATGGCATAGCGTTTGCTGTCCCCCGTGCAGACAAGTGGCTTAAGCAATCATACGCACGCAAATGGAAGGTGGGTCCATGTCTCTTGAATGCTCACAGTACAGGAGGTAGCAATGTTGACCGAGGACACATTCTCCTGTACTAGTCATCCATGACACCCGTGATATCATATCACAGTCCATGTGTTATGTACGTCAACACACATGTCCAGCAATAGCAATGCATACAAACATGGCTACAGGAGACGCATGTAGGACCAACACACATGTACAATCTGTACTGTGCATGCAGCAACCATGCATGTGCAGTGGCTGATGTCCGTAACTCATCTGTGCCTAACTACAACATGCAGTTGCAATGCAGCCCCATCATTGACACCTGTATATGGTGACATACTGACAGTACGGTTGGTTGTACATCACGTATGGAGGGATGTGTGTACATAAAGTGGTGATCCACCTGTGTAGATGGATGTTTGCCAGGGACGGCTCACAGGTGTGTCACACGCCATCCTACCATGACATGTGGAAACAGTACGCTATGTCACTGTTACTTGACGGTGATGACATAACACTTACACAGCGGTCAGATGTTACCGACTGTACGTCACAAGACACCTGTAACACATCCTCCCGTGTGCATATAGCAGCACAATTGCCAGACATAGCATTGCTACACATAATGCGGACAATACCGCTGCATGTCTGTCAAACATCTCATCATATGGCAGGTGTATCATTCCCAGCACTGCCATGTGTGTCCGCTTGCGTGACCACATATGCCACATATGGTGAGGATTACATCCCAATTGTTAAACACCCTTGTACACCGTTGTAGAGATCTGTAAATACTGCAGTGTGGAAAGCATGATGTCGGCAGGTGTGGTGCATCACACACATCGGCTATCCGTATACACATTTGTGGTCACCACAGTGTGTGTGTGTGTGTGTGTGTGTGTATGTATGTATGGCTGTCTGGTGCTTGGTGTAAGGGTGTATGCTACCATACAGTGAAAACAGGATCACTAACCCCTCATGGTGATGCAGTATACTACCCTGTTGATGCCATCGGTCCCAGCCGTACTGGCTACCTGTGCATGTTCCTTCTCTGTGTCACGTCGTGTGGGTGCAAAGTACTGTGAGGGTGATGACCACATAGGCAAGGGTCCTCACCTCAACACTATGGGGTGTGCATTATAGTGTTGTAGAACCCGTGAATGTGGGCATGTTCCTGTAATGTGACAGGGTATTACTGCTACACAGTGTGGCCTCATGCTATCAAGAGGCCTCTAACATCATCATTGGCCAGACCGCTGTGTACAACCCCTGCACCATGTCAACATACCTGTAATGTTTCCTGGTATGTATGTCATGTCTCTGGCCGCTGTAGCCTGTTCAACTGACCACATGCTTCAGGTGCAGTATATGTGCGGACATCTGTGTCATGTTAGACTTTCCAACAGTCAGGTTGAGGGTACGTTTAGCATGCTGATATTGCCATACATGCCTGTGAGTACTCCACAGTTACCCATGGGGGACTGCAAACACTGCTACCTGTAGGCACATGCCAGTACACCATAGGAGGGAACTAGGGCATCATTACCAACATGCTGTTACTGTTGTAACAGAGACACATACTGTGAACATATCACAATGCATGCTGCACCTGTACTACATGGTATGTCTGGTGCATGTCGACAGTACACAACCGATGTCGTATACATGTCTCTCACTATTCACACACAACCAATGCAACATACACTCCCTTCACTATGCATACACAAGTAATGTAACATACACCTCTCACTATTCTGTTCACCCTGTGCATCAGACCATTTGAGAATATCCCTGCACCGATGGTGTGGATGACAGGGATGTGGCACAGGCTTCATCATATGCACAGGGTGATAATGTTTGCCAGGGGCATAGGCTGCACCAATGGATGACATCATGTGTGTGGGTAAGGGCCGGTGATTTGATTGGACATGTCTGTTCAGTATGCATGTGGGTGTTGTGGAGCACTACAGTTGTGTTTGCTGTGTGCGTGTATGTGTGGACACAGTTCTGTCATTTGTGAGGCCTACACAAGGGTATTATCGACAGCTCCAGATTGTACAGACCAGGTTGTACAGCTCACTGTGTCCGGCCACGGCCACGTGTCCTGTGCCTGCCAGGGGTTGCACGGGCACTACCAGGTGAAGGTACAGAATGGCTACTGTCCGACACATGGCCACTGGAACTGTGTCCCCGCTGGGAACATCCAGGGCCACGTCCACGTGGCCTGCTGTGTCCTGGTGTGGACAGCACAGCACCAGCTGCACTGCTACTGCTACCGGCACTATGGGAGCGGCTACATGAGGTGGCATGCTCACGTTGACCTGCACTAGGTGGTGTAGCTGGCCTACGTCCACGTGGCCTACACCTCACCCCTACCAGATGTTCCAGCACAGACAGCTCACACTTGCGGATTGCCATGCCACGGTCAAGGATTCTGACCATGTCACCCAATCGCCTGTCCAGAACATCAGCAGTCTACTGTTGAGCACCTGCCAATGCCTGGATGTTGTTGTTTAGGGTATGGATAGCAGCCCTCTGCAGCCTCTGCCCTTCTCTGTTCTGCCATTCGGCACATGCCTGTGCTGCCATTACAGTCTGGAACATGCGTCTGGTGATTCCAGCTGCTGCGCTATGTCCTGCAGGTGCATGTCTGCCAGAGGTCCTCCTACAAGCAGCACTGGCCACATGCCTGTGTGGCACATCTGCAGTCAGTACACTGACACCATGGTGTGGAGACACACCTTCTGTAGCCACCACACGTTCCTGTTCAATGCTAGCAGACGCTGACTGTCCTTCCTGTATGGCCACTGGTGATGTGGTATGTGTTGGCAGCTGAACTTTGTGCGGGGAAGTGGGGGACATAGCTAGAATGGCAACCGTTGGCACAGATTCAGCCCTTGACAAACCTGCCTGTACCTCATGCATATGTTCATCACTGCTAGCATCTGTGGGGACACTAACATCAGATGGACCGCAGGAGAGTAACGCACCTACATCACCTGTGAATGCAAAGAAAGACTCTAAATTACAATAGACACACACACACACACACACACACACACTGACACACACACACACTGACACACCATGCATGTGATATGACAGATGGCATGCAGCATGCTTGTGATACAGCTGACAGCAGGCGGCTCAGACATCAATAGTGTTTGTAAGCATACCCCCTGGAATGCACACTACAGCAAGCAGGTGTCATATCATTAGCTGTGCAATTCACACGATCATGGTAGTATGCATGCATCCCCGTGATACACCATGTGGGCCAGAACAGGATAACAGTACACATGGCTCATGTGACCTTGACATGTAATCTGCTGATGTGTGCATTAACATACATACATATCTGACACAATGGTGTCCTGACACATGTACACCGTCGTACTGGGTATCACATTGTGGTGTTGTCCGTATGCTCTACAGATAGAATGCATGTTGAGCAAATGTGCATAGGCATGGTAGGGGACTGTGAGCCATCTACATTGCTGTACAGTGTGAAGTAGAGATACTGTGCCATTGCATGGCATCATGAGGCGTCTGTATTGCTAAACAGTGCATAATATGTACTCATTGCATATCCAGAACTGCATGCGTACCCATGACATACCTGTAGATTGTGACCCACGATGCTGAGGTGTATACACACCACACCAAACCATGCTGTGTCATGTGACAGGTCACTGGAAGACATACAGATGACACCCCTGCACGATAACTACAGAGTGTTAGCTGCCTGGCAACCATGTCCACACATAGCGGACCTGTCACTTCACCATTTCACACATGACATTGCTGTACCACACACACAAGGTGCACAGCTAACAGTGATGTCCTATGGCAGCAAGGGAAATGCACAGTATCTATGGCCTGGTGTCACTGTCAGTGGAAGCTGTAGAGGTGACTACTGTCATGCTATGACACAGGCATCATGTTCAACACATCTTATGAGGTAGACGTCAGTGACACCTTCACTAGCTGTGCACAGGCATTTAAGATGTGCAGCGTACCACATCACCTGTACAATCAGTCTAGTAGGGCTGTAATTGGACCATGTGTGGACAAAGTGAGACAGGGTGTATCCACATCACATCTACTGTGTGGCTAAATGTCTCTGGCCATCCTCCATGGCCATGTGTGCACATGTGTTGGTCATATGTGTGTGATGGCCATCGATCACACATGTCAGTGTTGTCCCATATGACATACACCCATAGATGTCGGATATGTCACCATCCACAGGGCTATGCAGACAACAGGTGTATATGTGGTATGTGGGGTATGGGTTATGGGAAAGTGTGATAATATTGCAGCCAACACACTATGTGTCTGAGACATGTCAGATGGCACATCACAATGTGTGAACCCATTGCAGGGGCATATAACACAATGGTGACACCTGTGGGCTGCCCATATCACTGCTCACTGTGTGGTACTGTTTTGTGTACCACACATTTTGTTCCACTGTATAGTACATATGCCTCCATTGTAGAACACCTCCACTGTTGTATGCACAGCTGGACACACATGTAGCAATGACAAATACTGTGGTTTCATGTCTGTGTGTCATTTCATTTGTATATATTGCACATGGGTGGCCTGTGTGGATGATGGGTGATGCAACCTGTATATCGTGTCTGGAATGAACATCATGTGTACAAGTATTAACTGGCCACATAGCGAATAGATATATGCTTTGACATGCCTGATACCGATGACAGTCTCACCTGCAACGGACTCTTGTCTGTGCGGCACGCCAGAGGTACCTGTATAGGGGTGACACAGCAGTATGAACATTATCCATGACTGTATGACAGCCACAGGGTGCACTGTGTAAGTTAACACATTCGCCTGTACAATAGCATATAGTAAGCACATGTGTGCATACCATACCTCTCAACCTCTTAGAACAATAATTCTGGACAAAGCCTACTATGATGGGGGACAAATAGGGACAGATGTTAAATATTGCTCTTACAAACTTAGAAAGTTGCTAGAATAATAAGTTTGCATGCACATGGTTTTTACGAGGAATGTGCAGTCATAAACACAAATGTTTGTCATCATTTAATGACTCCAATCCTCAGCTGTTTGCCAGAAAGGGACAGATATTAAGGGGAACACACCGACAATATGAGGCAGACATCTGGACATTCTGCAAATACCTGTACAGTTCAGAGGTATGGTGCATACACAGGGTAGCATACTGTAGTATGCAGCATGTGTGTCCACATACCTTGCCTATGTTGTTACATTACATGATGTACAATGACACATGCACGTACGTGGGCTATACTGGTCATATGTTCAGTACTGACTTACCAGGCAACTCCAGGCTCATTGGTTGGGAGACACCCACATCCACGATGGCTGCTAGTGTTTGCGGGAGCTGTTCCGAGGGTGTCCCCAGGCTGGCCAATAGCACCTCTGTGTGTGTGAGTGGAGGCTGGGTTGGTGGCCCAAAACCTATTCCACCTTGTTCTCTGGCGATTGCAGTGGCATGCTGTTTTGCATGACGTATCAAGTCCGTGCAGTGTCTGTGCACCTGCTGGTAGGTGCGGCTGTGGCCACCCACTTCGTTGACCCTCCTGCGAAGATCCTGCCACAGGTCGTCCCGCTGCTGTGCGTGCTGTGGCACATGGTTAAATAACACCTCGTGGTTCTCATGGAGGTACGGGATTACGACATCAACCTCCTGTCGGCTGTATGCTGGTAGGTGTGTACGAGGCATTATCTGTAAGACATAATGAAGGTGACAGGTCACATTTTCAGACATGTACAGTGATACAGCTGCACATACATTTCTAGTACATCTGCACAGTTATCTTTGCAAATCATCATGACACTGACGCAAGTGGCATGTATGTGTCTCACACATGTAACACCCATTATGCATTGGATATCATCTCCATATATGTGTGTCACCCCATTACAG
Organism: Protopterus annectens; assembly: GCF_019279795.1. Lineage (NCBI taxonomy): Eukaryota > Metazoa > Chordata > Ceratodontiformes > Protopteridae > Protopterus > Protopterus annectens. Next base: position 1,093,968,525 of record NC_056737.1, read on the forward strand.
TGTTCATACTGCATGTGACTTCTGTCTTCATGTGGGCATGTCTGTTTGCCTGCACTGGTGTTCTTACCTATCTGCACATGCCTGGATGTGTCCACGGTAATGCTGTTGACCTTGATGCTGTGTATATGTCATATATCAACACAGACGCAGCCTTAATGGACTTGGGCAGTGGCAATGCACAAGTACACATGGAAACTTGTACCTGCATCTGTTTTGCCATAGACATCTACACTGCACTGCACAGCTGTTCAACATCCTGCCACGGATCGCCTGTGTTGCACATGTGGTAGACATGGGACAATGGCTAGTCGGACGTCATTTGCAGGTAAGGTTATCGGCTATGGCATGTACGGGCAGCGTTTACTAGCTGTATCCGACACCCAATGCGCCACTGCGAGGGGCATCAATGACACATTACTGATCCAGACAGTTGATACTACATCTACCATATGGCCATCACACCATGTATGACTGGGATGATATGTGCAGCTATGTGGGCAGGGCTGCATGGTATGGTGGGAGTATGTCACAGGTATGGCACAAGGATCTGTCCAACATGTGGCCATCCTAGTCATAGGACGGTGGTTGTCCATGACATATGTCTTTCAGATCAGGCTATGGACATGTAGCATGTCCAACAGCATAGTGTGACATATGTCTGTATGCAAGGTGGATAGCATGCTGCATACTGGAGGTGAGTATTGTGGAGGCTGGTATCGGCCATCCACGCATGACCCCTACCCCTGGAAGGTGATATGTGTTCCAATGTTGGTCACACGGGTGCTGTGTATGCCTGTCCAATGATCTCTGTGCTCATGGATGCCACCCTGTCATGACATGGGTACCTCGGATGACTATCTAAAGGGCCATGGAGACGTCTCCAAATCAGGGAGGTGTACTGCACAACACCATCCATAACACAGTGTCCATAATGTTGACCACAGCCTTGGTGGTACTTAATGGGTACAGGGATATTACCCTAGCGGTGACATTGCTGATATCATCCACCAGAATGTGCACATATGTCACGCACCTCACACACACAGCCCATTCTGTATGTTGTTCACAACATTCTGACAATTATTGCCCATAGGTCATGGCCATTCACATCCTCACATATACAGATGGCTGACATTTGTCTGTGTGGTATGGGCTACAATGAGGGTGGGGTACAACACATTAACCCTGGTTTACTCTAGCTGACACCGGTGTGATATACACATGTCACTGTAGCACCTTTAGTAGTTGTGAGTCTGTCAACAGGCCACTGGTAGAACACTCCTGTGACATACAAAGGCATTTGTAGTCAAGCATTCATACTGTTTTGTACATCTGTACTGCTAACATCTACATTGATAATGGTTCATGGACTTGCAGACCATACCAAGCAGTTTTCTGATGCGGTGCCACTAATCATGACTGTCATCAACACTTGTGGGTTGATATTATCCAACACCCTATCTGTATTGTATGTTCATGCTCAGCACTTGTTCAGAGCTTCTTGGCATGTTATGAGCTACTGCTTGGTATAGCACCCATTCCACACCAGTCCTCACAGGTACACTGTCTGCCCATACATGTCCAGCTTGCTTATAGTACAACAGCTGTCATACACACATCACTCACATATCTCGTGAGACATGGTGGTTTATACGGCATGTCCAACTGGCACGTACCAGTTATATACAGGCATGTCCAACTGGCACGTAGCAGTGCTATTGCCTGTCAATATGATGACTATGTTGTACATGTGGCAATAGAGCTATTCTCATGTACACAGTCAATGCACACTTCCCAACATACAACAGTACAGCCTGCGGGGGATGCACATATGCAGCCCTGCTGGGGGTTATACTGTCACCAACCCTGACTGCATCTGACAGTCATGTGGGGATGTGCAACATTCACAACACACCCCACTCATCACATAGTCTCACATGATCCCCACCACAGGCCACACATATGAGGACACCTTGTGCAGTACCCCTCCATACTCTGTGTAGGCACCAATGGCAGCCCACATCACCAAACACAACCACACCAACCTATAGCCCACAGACACATGTGTGCCCATCACATACAGCCAATAGGGTGCCATAACATACACAACACACCTGTCATAGGTGACTCTGTTGGTGGTCACACTGCTGTTCCACTCAGCAGGCTACACAAGGCGATAGTCACTTACATCCTGCTGTCGGGTAACTGGTTCTGCAACGTATCCTATGCACCCATGCCACACCTCAGCAGGTACGATGTGACTGTCATTTTCCATGTTAGTGTGACTGAAGTTGTATCTCAGGGCACAGACTACATGTGCAGGGACATGCAATAGCCCACCAGTCTTGTAGCCCTGATGGTGTGGTCCGAGCCCTGGGGAGAATTTTGCAGTCATCTGGACCTGTTACCAGTGTACAACGACCGACTTTGTCACTCCAGCAGTTGCCCATGCTTCTGCTGTCATTCCACAGGCGTCTGGTACCTGTCCACTTTGACTGACCTGGTCAAACAACATGATGCTTTGACCTGCACCTGTCAGCCCTGGGAGTACGGATCACATGTTGGACTCTTGTTGCTTATATACTGCCTGTCTTGCACAGTGTCCAATAACAGTCACCACCAGAACGGGAACTGGCTAGCGAAACATGTGGTCATGTAACACAATGCTTGACATCATCCTCTGTGACGCATGCAGGCAAGGCACACCTGATACTGCACCACTTCAATATCTCTGCAGTGACTGGGACCTGCCTCTAGGCTCTGCAGAGCACACCTGCAATGACTGGTTATATACAGACCGTACCTCTCAGGCACGTACCTGGACTGGCACACCCACGGCTGAGGTGTCCCCATATTCCACTATGTTGTACACACATCCTGGCTGGTTACTTAGCACAATGCATCACAGGTGCTCCACGTGCAAATAACTGTGTCCAGAACTGCTATACACAGTGTTACAAGCTGCAGATTCAACATACCCCACTGTTACCAGACCTCATTTCATGGTGTACTGGAAAGTTGGGCTCAGACTGCTGCTACTGATGTGAGACTGACAGTAACCCACACTTAACTGTGATAGCCACACATGTACTGACACATTAGGCGTACGCTGTCCATGAGTCATAACTTCCGCTTGGCAGGATCGACCCGTACACACCACCTCCAAGACCAACAGTATCCTTGACATGGACACTGCCAACATGTGACTGCTGTTCCACACCTGGGGTTATCCCCTCATTGGTGGAATCCGAACATATGCTACTCGCCCTTGTTAGCCACATACCGGCACCACACACTTCACGGCATACACAGTACAAGAGTACTACAACACCTACTACAGTTGTCTTATGACATCAGTAGTTGACGTCATGACACACGTGCAGGTGGACAATGCACATACAAACGCTGAGACATACCCCAGTGCACTTCATTAGCACGTACACGACAAAATGGATCATGCTATTCCACACAGAGCCATGATGGTACACACCAGATAACAGACGCCACTCTGGGGGTGCAATTCCATGGGCATACTTTACAACAACAGGTGGGGGCTGTTGCACAGTGGTGTACATTCCCATGGGGGGTAACTCACTGGTCAGCCTCGGTAGGGCCACGGGATCCCTCATCACATACTCCATAACTAGCTATATACACATTACTGCGACACATTCCGGGATGTACCACAAGGCATTATGGTGGTATGTCAGTAGTCATTGGCAGTACCCACATCTGCTCACACATACAACTGTCACTCTGGAACATGACAGAAACAGGTGATGTTGGCAACATGCTGTCTGATGGCTTCAATGCTAACATTAGACCCTCTCACTCCCTACGGGGCCACATTCCTTGCAGGTACATTGCGGTGTCCCTGCGGTCACACCTACACAGTACTGACCTGCACTCTATATGTCCTGGGACACTGGCCCCTTGTCACCCTACAAAATCCCAGGCTGTGATGTCCACAAACCTCTGAACAACATGTCTCCCCACTGGGACACCATATTCAGTAATAGCCTTGTACCAGACATTGTGGCCCCTGACTGGCACACAGCGACAGTTACACTCCACACATGTGGCACCACAATGCATGACTGGGACTATTGCCCTACACGGCTATAGGGCATATCATCATGGACATAATTCGCTGAGACTTTGTTGTGCTCCGGTCTTTTGATGCCACCCGGGTTGGTCTTGTTGGGGCCACAGCATGCCTCCTACACCAGGTGAACTCCTTTCATACAGTGACCAGAGTAGTTGATGACGACACGGGGGTCCACACAGCCTACATTGTCCTCTCGCTGCCTTTCAGCACCGTTCTCCATTCTGGTATTGACAACATACACATCCACCTGCACATCAAAACATATGTCTCAGGATGTTATGCAAAGTGGCTAATGGATGGGACACACACACTGAGGTTAGCATACCATATCACATACTGCATTTCAGTTACACTTGGCATACCCTAGTCCTCAGTCATGGGGCCCTCATGTTCGGTACATGCTTCCCTGAGGTACAGGCTACCACAGAGGGACCTTCCCTGCCTAGCTTTACAGACCACTGCATACCAAGCACCGTTGTTGATTCACCAGCTGATACTGACCCCATCCATACGGGTGTCACTGTGACGGATACCTGATATGAACATCATGGCCTCAACCTGCATGACACTAGGTGTATGAACATCATCTTTGCAGTACACCATCAACCCACTGGTTATCACATAGGTGTTAGTCCCCTACATACATGTCGCATTGTACGTGTTCGTACTACACACATATGTCGCACACACTCCTGTTATTACCACATTGCCACTGTGGCGTGGATATCCTTCTACGTGTCCACACTTGTCTGTACTGGGTGTGTAGCTGGTACATAGGCACCCATTGTACCTCTGAACACCGGACATATACACACATGCAAGGGTACAACACCCCGCTTAGGGTGTACCTTACACAACAGCTACAGCTTTACATAACACAACATTAACACGCCATGACGTTTATTGAGCTGCGACAGTTAATGTATGCGGCTGAAGTACAGACACCACATCTGTACACATTTGCGGACTACATACTCAGGGGTGACCTCTGCTGCAAAGACAGGGCCCATGTCTGCAACTATGTTAATGGATATACTCCGCATACGCAACATAAACAATAGCCACTGTGAGCATCATGCTCATGGATATGTGCACACATGCAACAATGGGTGGGATGTGCTTGGGGGTTGCATTCCCAGACCGGGCACTCACCATGCTTTGGAACATGATTCCTATGTACATCACGCAGGGACACTCAGTAGCACTGTTCATGTGCTACCTCACTTGGTGGATGGGGGACACATGTACGCCAGGGATCACCGCAGTGGCTGTACTGTGCAGAGGTGCAGGTTACACATGGCTCTTCTGTTCACAGGACACTACCCTAGGGAGGTGCCACTGGTGTGAACACTGTAGTTGTTGTTACACATAGACTTGCCAGACTGCATGGTACCCCACTATGAACCTGTGGAGCTATTACATGTCCTTTGTGCATGGTTACTGGAGTAGCCCTTCCATTTAGATTAGCTATCATGCTATTACAATGTCCCGTGACTACAGGCCATATGTATCCTGTTATTGTACATGCCGATCATGTTCTTGTTTGTCTGTCACATCTCTTCTGCTATTCTAGTATGGGAGAAATGTTTGTGTCCTTTGCAAATGAACAGAGTGGATTACATTATTTCATCATAACTGTTTATAAATAAATTAATTAAATAATGCTACTCACATCACTATACGATACCTTTGGTATGCATAATGTGCCTGTTCTCCTGTGTAGAATATCTGACATATCAATCTACTATACTATACATTACACATATTGTACATGGTATCCCATAATGCCTAAAGCATACTTGCACAGCGGGACCACCTTAGACATGTCATTGTCGTTATATGCCCATACACATGCGTACTGTTACAGTATATCAACATATGCTATCCCCTGCTATGGCACGTACTTGTTGGACATACCCTGCCACTGACGGTGGGTCGTATGGCATTGTTCGGTTTAAAGCCCTCATGTTGCATCCCTTGTGGTATCTGTGCTGTTTACCTTGTGGCCCACTGCTGGACACACAACTTCTACAAGCGTTAGTATGATCAGCAAGACATCACTACATAAATACCATTTCCCACTTTATGCATTGCGGACACTTTTAATTAATGCTAACCAGGCTATGCATACACTGACATAGTTAATACAGAACATGCTATACATACAGTTACATACAGAGTGTTCTACATACCTTAATATCATTCTGGTATTTCGTCTCTATCTCGTTCTTCTGTATCATTCTTTAAACTGTTTTACGGTATGAGCATACGGTTTGCATATCTGGCAAGTCATCCTTATATACGTCGATACCTGCAACATGTGGTTTACTGCCGCCAATTGGTGTTCCTGTGTGACTAATTACGTGCACATCAGCTGTGCAGCTACTCCATTCACCAATTACGCGGCAACAGTGGGATATAATTGAATTCTCCACTTGGGCATTGGCCATTTGCCCTACCTTCGGGGAGATGGCTGTATTGTGTTTTGTTGTGTGTAATTGCAACTGCTATGTGTAGAGCCAAGTGTAGTTTTGAGTCATGTCCCCCATGGATTGTGTGTGACGGCTTGAGTATGTGGTTCTACATGTGACTGTACCTGTCATCGCACCCGTCTGATAACAGACTATTGCAAACAACACCTGTAACATCGCCGTTTGTTCCATTATACAATGGATACAATTTTGCATGGCGCCTGTAAATGTGTCTCTCACAAGGTATGTTAACGGTTCAGCAGATGTAATTGACTAACTGGATGTTTGTGCTGTGATTACGGTCTGTATTGCTATTGTTTCCAGTGTGGGGGATGTACGCGGGTGTACTTAGCATATACAGTTTTGTGGGGCTTGCATTTCTACATAGTCCATATATATGTGTGTGGGCTCCTTCCCTAATTAAAGAGCTATCACTTAGTAGACTTCTGTTATGGGATTTTACATTGGGCCGTTGTTAATTGGTTTCTGTATGGTATGCAGGTGAGGTTGATATTTCCATACCTCCGGAGGTACAGCGAATTGTGCAGGATATTTCTAAATGACAGCTATCCCGTGTATGTCTGTCCCAGATATTTGCAGTCATTGCAGTGGTGTTGGTGACAGACCCTCTGTGGCATGGTTTGCCACCTTTTCATATGGCCATAGTTGGACACTTGCGGGTCACACAGTGGTGTTTACAGGCTGACATACAGCCACGGTCAGTACACAGGACAGCACATACTTTTATCTTCATTACATACCTATTGTTCTTGGACTTTGCCTACTTATCATATTGCATGTAACATTTCCGTTTCTTACATACAGGCATGACTATTTCCTGCAACTATTGCATAATATTTGGGACATACTAATGTCCTAAACTCTCGGAGAGTTGCCCTTTGTAATGTTTCATGTCAGGACACACCTGCCCAGGGAGGGGCTGTCCCTCCCAATGTGGGACAGGTGTTTACTGCATGCCTACGGCTAGCTATACCCGCACCTACCGTAATGATCTACCTCCGAGTTGGCACCTACAGACACACGATGCGGGGACACACACACACACACACACACACACACACACACACACACACACACACACACACACACACACACACACACACACACACATTACAGTCACACGGAAACGCACATGGCACCCTCAACACACAGATACACAGGCTACATCACTCACAAACACAGTTGTACACGGTACCTACGTGGGCCGCACCGCCGGCAGCAGTGACTACATGTACCTTCCTATCGGCATAATATTGCTTGCGGTTCTACTGTTCCAGTGCTGTGTTCTTTCTGTCTTTCAGCCTCGTGGTTACGCGTGTCGGTGTGTGACACGTTCCATACTTGGTGGTATCCTATTTATTTGTACCTCCAAGGTGTTTTGAATGTCGGTGACCTATCTATATATTTGCAGATGTCAGTGACTCCTTATATATCGACATATATCACACTATCGCCCTTTCTAGCTGTATTATATATGTATATGTATATATATATATATATATATATATATATATATATATATATATATATATGTATATCTCTGACAGGGGTGGTGACAGGCACGCTACACCTTTCAGTGTGTGTTTGTCAGTGTATACTGTGTTTCTTGGACTCCACAGGTTTGTGTCTGTACCTGTCACTTTACACACCTGCCATAGGTTAGGATTACCACCTGTCCCACTTTGCGAGGGACAGTCCCTCTTTGTGCATTTGTGTCCTGCAAAATATTTGTGAACATGGCAAATGTCCTGCGACTTTGGGACAAACATATTCCCTATAGTTTATGTAATAGTTGCATACAACACTTATTCTATATCTGAACCACCCACATGTTACAGGACATGGAACACGTAACTACGACCATTACTAGAATAAGCTTTTATCTAGGCAAAACACTGATGTTCTGGTTTTCATACTGGCCGGGTGTGTGTGTTGGCTTGCAGACATCTGGCGTATGTCCCACATTGGTCATTTGAAATGTGGCAACCCTACCGTAGGTACATCTTGGCTAGCAATGGTGTTGGGTGATAGTATAATGATTGCCTGTTCAACTCCTGGCAGTGGTCGTTTTACCCTTCTGAGCAGGCGCTATTTGTTCAGGGGTGACTAATGCTGGCTTCACCTGTTCTGTACATCATTGACCATGATCTGCGCAGTGGTCGGTGAAGCTTAGCCCTGTTTCGCGCATATCCGTATAGTTGTATTTAAACATTGCTTACCAGCAGTGGGCAACACATATTCCCGCTAACGTGTGCTACACATATTCTGATGACCTGCATCCGGAATGCATTACCTGTGCCGTCAGGATTACGTTACATCCCTTGCAGGAAGTGGGACCGGGAACATGCACGACAGTCACTGCATATACCACTTGGACATCTGGGAGATGTACACGTATTATGTCATTTTGTATGTGGAGTAGACTACAGCAGTTACTCCACACTGCACTCACATGGATAACTCAGTTAGTTTACATATTGATGAGTCCAGTTAATGGTATGTCCATGTGATGTTTACTGGATGTACTCCGGCATTGGGTATGTATATCACAATGAGCTACACCCGATAATGTGCTACACCTTCATACGACCGTGGGTGCAGCATGCTGGGGTGACGAATACCTGTCATGGGTACATCCCCTGCCTTGACACAACATCCATGATTACATTATGTGGAGCCCCTCATTAACGCAGCGGGGAATCCGTGCTGAGTGTGTGCAGGACAGTGCTTACACACATGTGCTCCCGCGATTGCCTCTGCTCCAGTAAGCGACAGTTGCTTACTCGATGTTGCGGCGACGGGAGACACTGTTTGCCCCGTTTGGTGTTTTGCCTCTGATAATCGGGCGTGTACCTACCGATGTACCTGAGAACCTATACACACAGCACCAACAGATGCTGATAGGCGCATGTACTGTTCAGGTGTTGACATTCCGTGTTCCAATGGCTGTTGCATGTACAATGTTTGAGGGCTGCCTATGTAGGATTCCACAGTGGGCCACCTATACATCACAATTTACAGGTGGTCGTGTTTGTGTGCCATCCATTTTACTGTGTGTGCAGGTGGAGAGGAGTGTCAGTCCATGGGGCCTACACTGTCAGAGTATGTACTATACGTTCCCCCTTTGCCAAGGCGTAGGCATATTGCGCATGCCAACGTCTGCCTACTGGGGCTGGCACAGTTTGTCCGTGGTCTGGATCCCTCTGTGCCTGTGTTGGCCTTAGCAATTGCGGTGGGCTGTGAGGCCCTCCCCCATTTTGACCCTGCTGCAGCTGTTTCTGCAGGATCATATTATGTAGCATGGCACATACTATGAAGATGTGGGCACACATGCCTGGAGAGTACTGCAAAGCTCCACCAGATGTGTCCAAGCACCGGAACTGTGATTTCAGCATCCCAAACACACACTCTATGATGATTCTGGTTTGTGCGTGTGCCTCATTATGGCGTTCTTGCATTGGTGTGTGTGCATTTCTGATGGGGGTCATCAGCCATGGCTCCAGTACATAGCCAGCATCCCCCACAAGGTGACCTTGTGGGATGTCCCCCCTGAAAAATACCTGATACAGCTGTGAGGCATGCCAGATATGGGAGTCGTGGTAGCTTCCAGGGCTGCCAGCACACACATCCATGATAATGCCCTGGGCATTGCACATGACCTGGCAGTTGATGGAGTGGAATCCCTTACGGTTTATGTAGCACCTACCATGCTCACCGAGTGGTGACTTGATATGTATGTGCGTGCAGTCTATCGCACCCAGTACCTCCAGGTAGTTTGCCACACGGTAGAAGTGACGCATATTGCTGGCCAACTCCTCCTGAGTTCGGGGGAAGTATATATGCTCATTGGCATGTGGTAACATGGCATCCAGGAACTGGTGTAGTACCCTGGATGCTGATGCCTGTGAGATCCCCATTATATCTCTAGTTGGCCTTTGAGAGGTACCTGTGGCTAGTATTCACAAGCTTACACATACCTTCGTGTCCACTGGGATGGGTTCCCCTCTGTTGTTTCTGGTTCTCAGGCATGGCTGGCACAGCTCTACTATTTGCTGTAAGATGTCCCTGTCCACCCTGTAACGCTCTACTATCTCCAGATCATGTAGCCCCTGGTAGGTTACCCTTGGTCTGAACACTCTTCTCCTCCTCCAAGGCCTACGGTGGTTGTCGGCATCATCCTCCACAACACCGTCGGTCTGTAACACATGCTGATGAATCACAGCTATGGCAGCTCCCAACATGTACATTTTAAAAGTTCCCCGTCTGTTTACACCTATGGTGCAGTGTTTGGGAATACACAGGTGTGTGTTGGGTGCTTTCACACTTTATACTATTTTGCTGTGAACACTGATGATGTCATAGGGTGTGTATGTACGATCGTGGCTACAGGGTATCTTCTGTGTTTTATTACCGGAACTGCTATTGTGCTGCCTTTGGTGTTACATTACATTTGGCTGCCGTAAATTACCTCCTGCCCTTCCCTTTACATTTGTGCATGGTACACCTACCATTTCTGGCATGCATCATGCAGCCTGCTTTCATTTGTACTTTCCTAGACCTGGTTATCTTGCGTAATGTGTTCTATTGCTGGTCTACTGTGGGTTTGCTTTGCTCTGCTATGACAGTTCTCCTATCTTTGCATTCCAATTCCTGCCCTCCTTTCTTTGCAATCCTATGACTCCCCTATCCTGTTTTGCAGGTTTCTGCATGCAGGCTTGTCTACTGCCGTCGACTGGCCACCGTGAGTTGATTGGTGTTAATTGCTCAGTAGTATGCCAATTTACCCTACTTCTGCATTTCCTTCCTTTCTTCACCTGACCTTCCTGTTTGTGCTATTGTTCGCGACGCGTGCATCAGCATACCGGATTTCGGGCACGTTTTTATCCCCGTGCACATGCGCTTTCGGGCACCATTTGTGCTCTCAGCTGAACGATCCTAGACTCTCCTCCCCACCCCTGTCCTGCAGCTTTGCTTAGCAATGGCCAGGCCAGATTTGCATTGCTCCAATGTGCTTACAGCTATGGTGATACACCCCTCTGCTGATGTCATGTATCACCTCTGAGACACTCCTCGGTGTTATAGCGCTGCACTATCTGGTGCATCCTTCATCTGGCGGGATGTTTGCGATTCAGTATTACCTGCCTCATTTGCATGGCATTGACTACTAATTCATAGTTACCGCGCCGAACACTGTCGCGGGCCCTTGGCAACCCTTGCGCCTTGCTTGTGGTGTACCATGCCCACCATTGCATATTATGGTGAAATCCTGATTTGTCTTATATTGCAATTTTATGACATTTGTATATATTTTCTTTGTATTCCTGTTTGTGCACACATGCCCTGAGGTTGTACTGTGCGTTACTGTGAACATGACATTAAATGTTGTTTTTTAGGTGTTGTGCATCTTTTCTTTTGCCATTGGCTGTGTATTTAGCCATTGGCATATGTTAACTTTGTAATACATGAGTCTGGTCCGCTTCCATAGCTCCGATGTTCTGTTTGGGAAAATGTAAACCATGTTTTTTTGGTTTACATTTCCATGGGCTTACGCTACGCCTGCACCACTTCGTGAATCACTGTATGCCTTCATTTGCATGGTGCGACACTGCACATGGGGTGATTAGCATACCTATGCCGAGGGCTGCGCAGATCTGGCGTACGCCGGTAGTGCACGTGGAATTGGTTCGTACCTGAATCGCTCAGCGGACATATTTGCCGTTATCCCGCATATGCTACGCCTGGCGCAAGCTTCATGAATCCGGGGGATTATTTTTAAATGCAGTTTGCAGTGATGAACAGTTACAGTTGGTCCATTGTTGTAGGGGAGAAGGAGAGTGCCTGCCTGTGTTGCATGGAAAATCAAGTTTTATTAGTGTCAAGTGTACTTGATGTTTTCTGAATCCAGCCATCTCTTTTTTCCTGATGTGGTGTTGGGGTAGTTCTTGTTCAAGTCCCTTACTGGTTTTGCTTCTTTATGAGGCCGAGATTTAGACTGTGTCAAGACTTTTTGTTCATATTATCAACTCACTTTAAAATTAACCTTGTATGGACTAACCTGGTTCATCAAACAGGTCTGATAGGAATACTTTTATTCCTTACCCTAGGATCATGTGACCTTGGAGACATTTATATTTATTGAGGATGTATGGGTGGTTGGGGCCCTGTGTAAGATAAAATCATCCTGTTTAACGCATTCATTCAGGGTCACCTGATCATGGTCCAGTGGAACTGACTTGAACACAAGCCATATTCCTGAGCAAGACTGCACAAAGTCAGAAGCTACTGGTCATCTGAAGGTGGGTGGTGCTGGTGATTATGGGATAGTATGTGTGTGTTGCTGTGGTTAAGTTTTTCAGTCTGTACATTTAAGGAATTAGGTCACCACAAGCTAAATCATACCCTGCCTGTTGTAGGCTTGTTCCCGTAGTCAGTATGCTCACTTGCCATATCTTTCCAATAGTGGAGCACCCCAGAGTGATACGGGGTGCTAATCCTTGAGGATTAGATGGCTGGCTGCATGGTTGGTCTTGAGGGAGAGAAATTTCTAGACTTTAAAAGGAATAGAGAAAAATGATGAACAGTTCCCTAAGTACATATCATTAATACCCACCTTCTACCCAACTGTGTCCTCTGTTTAAAGGACTTGCCATAAGTCTTTTTGACTCTTTTCAAGCATTTTCAAGCAGATATGTATTTATTTTATTTTTATTTACCAGGGAGGTCCGACTGAACAAAGCTGTCTGTTTTCATTGGAGGCCGGGGAAGATAAGCTCCAGAAAAATTACTAATATACTATACTTAAGATATTTACAGGAGCATTGTGGTTTACACTTACAGTTATAAAATATAGCAGATAATAACATATGGTTGCATAAGATATTTACATAAGCATAGTGGTTTAGACATACAATTAAAAGTGCAGCAGGTAGTAACAATTGATTGTTGTTCATACAGTATGTTTAGTAGAGATAATCTTGAAGATATACTGAAGATAAGGCAAGAAAGGAAGAGAATATAGACAAGGTCATATGAGGTGCATTGTCATTTTAAGGGAAAGCTTTTCAACTTAGTCTAGGGGAGAGTTAATGGATATAGATGGGATAGTGAGGAGTAGGTGACAGTGAGTTGGTAAGTAACGTATGATAATACATAGTGCATCTGTGGGAGTTTTAAAGAGGTTGGATAGTGGGTAGGGGAAAGGAGTTAGAATATGTCAGCCAGGTGCTAGGCAGTTACAAGTAACATGTGGTAATACACAGTGCATCTGTGGTAGGTTTAAAGAGGAGGTTGGATAGTGGGTAGGGGAAAAGAGTTAGAATATGTCAGCCAGGTGCTAGGCAGTTACAAGTAACGTGGTAATATATAGTGCATCTGTGGGAGTTTTAAAAAGGTTGGACAGTGGGTAGGGGAATGGAGTTTGAATATGTCAGCCAGGTGCTAGGCAGTTACAAGTAACGTGTGATAATGTATAGTGCATCTGTGGGAGTTTTAAAGAGGAGGTTGGATAGTGGGTAGGGGAAAGGAGTTAGAATATGTCAGCCAGGTGCTAGGCAGTTACAAGTAACATGTGGTAATACATAGTGCATCTGTGGTAGGTTTAAAGAGGTTGGAGAGTGGGTAGGGGAAAGGAGTTAGAATATGTCAGCCAGGTGTTAGGCAGTTACAAGTAACGTGTGATAATATATAGTGCATCTGTGGGAGTTTTAAAGAGGTTGGACAGTGGGTAGGGGATAGGAGTTAGAATATATCAGCCAGGTGCTAGGCAGTTACAAGTAACATGTGGTAATACATAGTGCGTCTATGGGAGGTTTAAAGAGGTTAGATAGTGGGTAGGGGAAAGGAGTTAGAATATGTCAGCCAGGTGCTAGGCAGTTACAAGTAACGTGTGATAATATATAGTGCATCTGTGGGAGTTTGAAAGAGGTTGGATAGTGGGTAGGGAAAGGAGTTAGAATATAACAGCCAGGTGCTAGGCAATTACAAGTAACATGTGGTAATACATAGTGCATCTATGGGAGGTTTAAAGAGGTTAGATAGTGGGTAGGGGAAAGGAGTTAGAATATGTCAGCCTTGTGCTAGGCAGTTACAAGTAACGTGTGATAATATATAGTGCATCTGTGGGAGGTTTAAAGAGGTTGGATAGTGGGTAGGGGAAAGGTGTTAGAATATGTCAGCCAGGTGCTAGGCAGTTGCATGTCCAGGAATTGTTTAGGTGAGAAATAAGTGTTTTTTGAAGAAGGTTTTGTTAGGTTGTACTCTGACTTGTAGTGGTAGGGAGTTCCAAGTCTTGGCAATGTTGCTAGAATAGAGGGAGTCACCAGAGCTATAATGGCTTTTGGAGATTCTGATTAGTCCCTTGTTAGTGGATTTAAGTTCTCGGTTATTGGAGTAGAGGGTGATCAGGTCTTGTAAGGCTGGAGTTTTTCCAGGTTGGTACAGTATTTGATGAGCTAGAAGAAGTTATTTTAGAGCTAAGGTGTTCGGGAGTTCCAGCCAGGAAAGCTGTTTTAGGGCTTGACGGTGGTGGGTGTGTTAGGAAGAGTTTGTGGCGAATTTTGCTATTTTGTTGTAGCATACTGATAGCTTGTTTAAATTGCTCTTGTTTAGATTAATTAGGACAGGAGAAGCATACAGTAAGGTAGAGAGAAGGTGGGTACGAGCTAGGGTCACTTTACTGTTCCGGTTAGGAAGTTTTTACATATGTAAAGAGTACCTTTGTTTTGTTGACTTTGGTTATTGTATGAACTATGTGTATGTCAAATTTCATGTTATTGTCAATAATGACCCCTAGTAATTTGGTTTGTGTGATGGGGGAGATGGGGGTATTATCTGAAGCAGAAATAGAGAATGGGGGAGTAGGTGCTGCTGCTTTGGAAGGATGAAAGAGCATAAGTTGGGTCTTTTTAGGATTTAATATTAGCTGGGAATTTGTTAGCCAGGTTTCAACGGATGTAAAGGCTTCTTGGGTCTTGATGTGAAGTTGTTGGAGGGTGGGGGAAGAGCAGATTAAGGTGGAGTCATCAGCCTATTGAACCAAGTTTGCTAGAGGGGTGGCTTTGTGAAGATTATTTGTAAATATAGTGAAAAGTAGGGGTCCTAGGATTAATTCTTGGGGTACTCCTAGTTTTATAGGAAGTGGGAGGGGGGGTTCCACTGAACAGCTTGTTGGCATTGTTAAAGATAGTGTTGAAACTATAATAGAGTGGGGGTAGTTAGTTTTAATTCTGAGAGTGATGTTAGAAGTGAGATATTCATGCTGAACAATATTGTTTTATGGCATCTTGTTAAAGACATGGGATATTTTCAGATATTTCCAGCAAATAAACTTATGTATTCATTTGTTACACAGCATAGCCATAGTTTTTTTGCTAGTTTTGTTGGGTATAGACTAAACTAAGCTAGCTAAAGCTTAGGGCTACACACTAACACCATCAGTATTATACCCATAATACAAACATGAGTTGTTTGGTTTGGGTTTTTTGTTTCATTTGAGAAATAGGGTGGGTTAGTGCTGCTTTGCATATAGGAGCCTCCCTCGATTTTTTTAGTATACACACAGGCATACACAATTAAAATTTTAGCAGAAATGAGTTTGTGATTTTTAAAGCGGTTGGATTAATTGTATATTATTTAATCAACAACTAAAACCGCTTTAATAAACCTAAAGTGTGTTGGATTTTTTTAAGAGTTTTTTTAAATAATTTGTTTTTTTTTTTTTTTTTTTTGCATAACATAAATATTGTTTTTTAATTGTTATTAATATTGAGTGAAAAGGAAAATTGAAGGTGGATGAATTGGGAGAAAATTTAATTTTTAGGGGATTAATTAGTTAATTAAAACTTCCTAAACCTTAACTGTTTTGTATTGTTTATTTAAGGTTCGTTGAAACCTGGAAGGTTTCTTAGTTTAAAGTAAAAAGTGCTAACACGCTTGGCTTTCCTTACCGCCTGTTTTCATTTCTACACGCCTGTGATTTCTTTAATTAACATCAAAATCTTGTTAAAGACAAGCTTACCGAGCATAACAACATTAATTACAGTGTCTAAACCTGTTTATAATGTTAAGTAATCTTCTGTCCATTTATTCCACATTTTGAGAGGCACTACACTGTATTCAGAAGACACAAAGCTGTCACCTTTCAAGTAAGCTTTCTTGTAATTTTTATTTATTTATTTATTTTAATAGACATTCATTTGAGTTTTGCTGATCCCTGTGAGGTGCTTAAAATTTTCTGTCAAATACTTTTGCCTTTACTGCATGGTGTTACAAATGCTGTATATGTCTCAGGTTGCTGATTGTACAAAACTTGTGTGTTGTCTGTTCCACCCATGCCAGGCATCCTAAACTCTTTTCTGCTGACGTTTAATCTAGCCGTTACTTTGGAAGTGTAATCCAGATTCTTGCATCTTCTACATAGTGACGTTTCTTTAACTTTCACTTCTCTTTCCTTTGTCTTCATCTCCATTTATCCTATTTGGCCCATGATAATGGCAAGTAGGTTAGTGTCATATCTGTGTTATTTTTGTAGTGTACATGTAAAGACATGCAGGTGTTTCTTCATGTAGTCAGTACCACTTTTATCTTTCATTATTTTATTAGGTTACTGTTGCATGATGTCTGCAAGCATAAGTATCCTTTCATTGGCCACCAGAGCTATATACAAATATCCAGATTTGACATTAAAAATATCATGTACTGTGGACAGGTGACATTACTATTTGTTCCCATACCATTGTACTACGTCATCTTGTTGGCGTTCACTTGTGCGCCTTCACACTGCAGAATATAAGTTAATGGGGTGATAATAGTTTCCAGATTGTTCTCCTCTTCTGTTGTCCCCAGACCTACCTTCCTTGCATGTATTTTTCTATGGAGTTCCTCCTCTAAAGTGAATGATCTTGCACTGTGTCCACTGAAGGACAGTTAGCCAGCTGTCCAGTTATGTGAACGCGACAATAGTGTCTAGGTTCTGCTGGAAACTGTCCACTCCAATTGTGATCACTGCACCAGTCTCATTTTCAGAAAACAGATCAATCTTAGTGTTAAACCCTAGTTTGATATTTGACACAGCTGTACTAAATAGGACCAGTTATAATGTTAAGATGTGTGGCATCCCACTGCTTAGTAACTCCTTCCACCAAAAAAGAAAAGCATTCTTTGATTGGATGAGTTACCCAGTTTTGTATCCACTTCACCTTTTGGGTGTGTACCTCATACCCTGCAGAATGCATTGTTGAGATCCTGAAGTACCACTTGTAGTGAATTGCTTGTGTCCACTTCAGTGGCAATTTACTTAGGCAATTAACAAAGTTAGACTGGCAAGATATATAATATGTGAAGCCACACTTTAGGCCACATGCATAAGTACTGGCTCTCAGAATGACCACCAGCCTGCCTTGCACAATATTTTCCATAGCCTTTCCCGGTGTGAAAATTAAGGTAATGGTCTGTAATTGCTCAAGAGAGAATGAATAAATAAACAAAAACAAATAAACCCCTTTATGCAAGGGAAATACTAGTGTCTGATGAGGTCTTGCACCCTGAAGTAAAGTAGGGTTTCTTCAAATAGTGCCCTGATGACATAAAGACTAAACAGTCAACCATGTGACAACCAGCCTAGGTTTAACCAACATCCTGTATATCTGAGGGTAGCCAGTAATGGGGAAGAATGTAACAGATGGCATGGATATTGTTTTTTCATGGAAAGGGTAAGGGATAACAACAGCACATGACTGACTCCTGACAGAAACCAGAAAGATACTGTGCCAGCTGTTTTCCCATGGGGATAACAACAGCACATGACCGTCTCCTGACATTAACCGGGAAGATACTGTGCCAGCTGTTTTCCCATGGGGATAACAACAGCACATGACCGTCTCCTGACAGAAACCGGGAAGATACTGTACCGGATGTTTTCCCATGTAAAGTTTGAGTGTTGGTGCAGGCACCCATAGATCATTTTGGAGGTGTTGCACCTGCATACATCAGGATGGTGGTATTATAATGTAAGTGCCTCCCTATCGTAGCACGAGGCAGTTGTTGTACGGTCCCCAAGACTGTCTGCTCCATAGGGAAAGTATTGTGATGGTAGAAACAAAGAGCAGGGATGAGTCCTATGGCTCCTAGGCTGATATGTGAATTAGGAATAAAAAAATGTACTAATTTCTTACGTTATGACTGGGTTAGTTTGACTGGGCACAGCACCTTTTTACAATAAACAGTACATTAAACAAACAGTAATAATACAAATGCAATAACTAAGTGAGCAATAAACATTTTCTCTTGGTTTCTGCCTTCTGTTTTTTTTTGTGTTTTGATATTTTTTTGTTTTTTATTCTGTTTCTAATGCCGGTGACAACTATGGGACACGCATTCCTTAAAGCTGTAAGCAGTACTGACTGTCTGACTCCAAACTGTTATTGTTTCATTCATGACATAGTGTAGCATTTGCTGCGGCTCGAATATAGTCAGCTGTGCTGTCAAAAACATGTGGGTGATGGTACATCATGTGACTCATAAGACACAGGTTAGAAAAAAATTAAGTGTTTTAGCTGAGAATTATAAGAGATCTTGGAACACAGGTTGACAGCAACCTCTCCTTCGACTACCACATTGCCACTGTGGTAAGAAAGTCATTCTATGTGGCACATCTTCTTACCAAGGGTTTGCATCCAGGAAGAAAGAGGTCATCATCTCTCTCTGCTCTTCTCTAATTAGACCAATCATAGAGTATAATGCCCCATTTGGCATGTACCTCACTAGAAACCTGCAACAGCTGGAGAGGCCACAAAAGTACCTCATGAAGAGGATCCTAGGCCTTAAACACATGTCCTACACAGGAAAACTCACAAAACTCCAGATATTCTCTGTCTCATATCGCCTACTAAGAGGTGATCTCTGCTTGACTTACGAAGCGATGTCTGACCCAGCTCTGTTAGAAATGCTACATGAAAAGAAATCCCAATCCCTCTGCACCGCACACTCCAGAGACCTCAACCTCATTACTACAATCAACAGAACATGCTGGAGGGACAGGTTCATAACCCAGAGACTGTCCATGCTCTGGAATAGACTTCCCAAACATGTGAAGCAGAGCACCTCGCTGGCCCTCTTCAAGAGAAATCTTGGTGAGTAGATGGGAAATAGAAAGTTCACCCCAGGGATCACTCCAGTGGCTCTCCTTGATAGACGCACTGGGAACTAATGTCGGGCGGCACAATGCCAGGGCACTTCTATGGGCTAGGCTTGTAAAGGCTCCAGGGCCATTAGCCTACTACACACCTATGAAACTATGAACCTATGAACATACGTCTAACACAAATACCATTAAACACTGTATTAGTGGCGTTGAGTGGTACTTTTTTTTTTGTAGGTGAGTGTTGTTGACAGAATTAGTAACACACAGCTGGAGTAACAGTTGATTAGTGAGTTATGAGTTGTGGTTTTTCTATTAGAAGCAACTCTTTAAATACAAAGGGCCTTTGAATTGTAGTTATAGGTCAGATGGCCCTTTTTAATAGATACCATGGCTACAAATCAAATAAATTGATGTTTAGCTGCATGTAGTCATGAAAAGTGCAATCAAATTGTGACAGCAGTTGGCCTTATACTTTGTGTGGAATTGTATTGATCTCAGTTTGATCATATAATTATTGTTTTTTTATATTTCTAGAATATTCCTCTGTGTACTTTGTTATTGGTCTGATTTGTGAGAGTTTATTTTAAGTGTGTTTCAATTATTTTACATACTGCCTATACATTTTTTTTCTTTTGGCTTTTGAGAATTTTTTTTGCATTTGTTTATCTGTTATCAAACTTAATAGGTTCATAGGTTCGTACTAGGCTATCTGCCTTAGGGCATTTATAAGCCTAGCCAGAGTGTGTGTGGCTTTCACCACCCCTTAGGATGAGAATACTATGCCCATTTAGGGTTTAGTTTACTGTGCCTCTGTCTAGTAGTGACACAGAGATGACCCCCGGGGTAAACCTACGATCTCCCATCCACTCATCAAGACTTCTCTTGAATAGAGTTAGTGAGGGGCTCTGCCTAACATGGATTGGGATTCTGTTCCAGACTGTAGGGAGCCTCTGGGTTATGAATCTGTCCCTCCAGCACGTCCTATTTATTTCTGTGTTGAGGTTTAAGTCTCTTGCTCTCATGGCTCTGATGGATTTGGATTTTTTGAGGTGGAGCATGTCCATTAATTCAGGATTGGACATGGCCTTGTACGTTAGGCACAGGTCACCTCTGAGTAGGCGGTATGCGACTGAATAGAGCTGGAGTTTTTTCAGTCGGGCAGCATATGACATATGTTTAAGACCCTTTATCCTCTTAGTGAGGAACTTTTGGGGTCTTTCCAACTGCTGCAGGTGTCGGGTAAGATACATCCCAAATGGGGCATTGTACTCAATCATTGGCCTAATAAGAGATGAGTACGAGGGTACAATGACTTCTCTTGATCTAGATGTGAAACCCTTCATGATAAGGTGGGCAATATAGAAGGTCTTCCTAACCACTTTGGCAATGTGAGTGTCAAATGAGAGGTTACTGTCAACCTGGGTCCCTAGGTCCCTGATTACCTCTTCCATAGTTAATGGATTACCACCTATGTGGTAATTTGTGGGTACCTTGTTTTTCCCAAAGGGTATGACTATACATTTTTTGGCGTTAAGCTTAAGGCCATGGCTCTGGCACCAATTATCCATTTCTATGAGTCCTCTCTGAAGGATGTTTGTGTCCGCTGGAGTATCAGTTATGGCGCCCAGTTTGCAGTCATCTGCGAACTTTGTCAGCCACAATCCTCCTATGTTTGCCTGTACTTTGGAAAAATAAATGCCAAACAAGAGGGGTCCCAGGACTGAGCCCTGTGGGACACCGCTTGTGACTGGCTTAGAGTCTGACATAGCTCCAGCAACTCTGACCCTGTGGGTTCTGTCCTTGAGCCAGTTTGCAACCCATCTCGTGACATATGGGTTTACATTTAAGCTGGTGAGTTTGTCTATGATGCCCGAGTGTGGTATTGTGTCAAAGGCTTTTGCAAGGTCAAGGTAGGCTGTGTGAACTGCCTTACCTTCATCAATGGCCTTAGTGATGGTTTCAAAAAAGTCGACCAAGTTCAAAAGGCAGGATCTGCCCTTGACAAAGCCAAATTGGGTAGGATCCAATGTTTGTAGGTCCCCAATGTCTTTGTTTATGAGTTCCATAATGATCCTGTCCATAGCTTTGCAGACCAGGCTCGTCAAGCTTTTGGGGCAGTAATTTCCAGGGTCCGTAGAAGCACCGCCTTTGTGAAGTGGGACCACTGTTGCCGTACGCCACTCTTTGGGTACGTATCCTGTAGTAAGGCTAAGATTAAACTGCAGCCTTATGTTTGGGTTTAGTTCCTCTTGGAGTTCATGTAGCACACAGTCTGGGACACCGTCCGGTCCCATTGATGCTGTGTTTTTAGCTTTAGAGAGGGCTCCCACCTGGGCACCTGAGATGTTATGGAGGCTACACTCTGCTGGGATAGTTATTTCTCCTTTTGGGGGGGGGGAGGAGAAATTTGCACTGAACCTATCTGCCAGAATGTTGGCAATGTCAGTGGGTTCAGTGTATTTATTGTCATTTTGGACTAACTCTGAGCATATCTGGGAGTTTCCACCCAGGTTTCTAACATAGCTAAAGAAGGCCTTGTGATTGTCTTTTGTGTCTTTTGCGATTTTTCTTTCAAAGTTGGCCTTGGATGATTTTATGAGTGATCGTAGTTTTTTGCTAGTACTGATCAGAGATGCCTTCCCATTTAGGGATTTTGCTCTGTCATGTAGTAGCTTCCTCCTTCTGTTGTAAAGTTTGTTTATGGCTGGGGTCCACCAGACCGGGCGCCTGCCTTTGAGGGAATGGGTCTTGGTTTTATTTGGGATTGCATGATCCATGCATTCTTGAAGGTGCCCGTAGAAGGCATTTGCGAAGGATTCAGCAGTGTGGGTTGTAGTTTCCACTGGCCCAGGGACCTTGAAGGATACCACTTCAGTCTTAAGAAGTGTGAAGTTGGCTTTTGAGAAGTTCTTCACTGTGGTCTTTTGTGCAGGGGGTGGGGGCGGGATGTGGATTTCCAGTGAGATTAATTTATGGTCTGATCTTACCAATGAGGGATATACTTCTGGTGTGGAGCATTTTGTCCCCATGTTTGTGATGATCAGGTCTAATATATTGTCTCCTGTGGGAATGGTGACTAATATATGTGTTTGTTTAAAAAAAAGCAGTCCTGGTAGAGATACAGGTACTTGTAACAGAAACAGTATATCACACAATATGGCATTTGTTTCCTAATAACTCATTTCCTGCTGCCACGTTTAAATGACACATGACTATTTAGTACTGAGACAGATGTATTTGTTACTGAGTTCAGTATTCTGCCATATACTCATGGACTTTAGTATACAAGTGCCTTTATTTGTATTGTTGTTGTCATATTTGTATATTTGTAAAAGTTTCTCAAAAGTTAGTGAACATTCTACCTCAGATGCACAAAACTATAGTTTGAAGATTGCAAATGGCCACTTGTCTAAAATTCCTGTTTTACGCTGTGAGCATCTTCCTGTGCTGGACACTGTGTCTCTCCTTCACTCCTGCTACTTAATATTATCACCTCCAAAGTTGCTTTTACTTAGATAAAAGGCAAACACTTGTGTTTTTAACACTGACACAAATATACACACACAAAAAATGTAGGACTTGCATTTCTCCTTTCTTTGGTAAAACCAGAGAAAAGTACGTTTTTGAAAACAATGTACTCAAATTTGTCTGATTTGAGTGCTTATGTTTTGCTAGAAGAAATGACTCCCTGCTGGTAATATGGGACATACCTCTCAACCATACAGAATTCCTCTGCATTTACCATTTTTGAGGGCAGAATAATGGGGTGCCATGAATTTCCGAGTAGCCCCTTCAATTTCTGATAATTTTCTTTTTTTTTCTAATTTTTTTCCTTGCCGAAGTTGTTACTGACATCATCAAGTGGCGTGGGCATGCTCAATGATGTCAGCTTCTTGAGGAAGACTTCCACCCAGTCGGTATTCGGCTGAGGGCTCGGGGGTTGGACTGTGTCTCTGTGTGTGTTTACCTCCAGTCCTTAGATTACGTATGTTCATTTAGTCTGTTGAACTGTCTTCATTACAAAAAACATTGCTGTTGCACCGACTGGAATTCTGGATTCTTAATTTTCTGTAGTGCAGCGAGCAGGTGTACTAACTAAGAAATATATGTGCAACAGCAGAGTGCAGAGTCCTATCCAGACTAACCCCATCTCAAATGTATTATTTATTTATTTATTTATTTATTGACATTTGTTAACCGGGTTAGTCCAGCTGGGCAAAGGAGCCCATTTTCAGTGGAGACCCGAGGAGAAAAGCTCCAATTACAGACAGTTTAAGTATACATAACAGTTTAGTGTACAATTAAAAACAATCATTATTGGCAAATACTACAAGTACACATAAGTTCTGTATTGCAAAGAAAAACAAACAATTATTATTATTTTTTTTTATTTTATTTTATTTTATTTTTTTGTGTGTAGCTGTTGTATAACTGGTGTGGTAAGGTGTATAGCAAGATTCATGAAAGGGGTGGAAGGGATATCTAGAGGTGTAATGAGATGTCAGCGAAATAAATGTGGGAGATAATATACTGAGAGGATTGTGTGATATTGTGGTACAACAGTAATAGTATTCGAGTGATAAAAAAGTATGCTGTGAAGTTGTAATGAAATGTGTACTACAGAGTAGAATTGGAGTTGGGTAGGGTCATGGCAAGTACAAGTTTTGGTTCCCATAAAGTGTAGTTTGAGTTCTTTCTTAAATTGTAAAGGGTGTGTAATGGAGTGCATTTGGGATGGGAGGTTATTCCATGCCTGGGATAGGGTGGATTTATAAAGTAGTCTACCAATAGTTTTTTTTTGCTTGGTAGATGTCAAGGAGTTGTTGGTTAGAAGTACGAAATGTGCAAGTTGGAGTGTAGATGGATATCAAGGAGGACAGGACAGGGCAGGATGATGGTTTATAAAGTATGGAGTGAATAATTTGTAACTGAGATAGAAGGAGTTGCTGTGGGAGCCCTACCCATTGTAGTGAGTTGAGTGCGAGGCAGTGGTGTGAGTTATCTGGGGAGTTTGTGATGAATCTTGCTATTTTGTGGTAAGTTTGTTGGAGTTTGGCCAGGGTAGTTGTTTGAATATTAGTTAGTATTGGGGTGGCATAGAGAAGGGAGGGGAGAAGAAGAGCCTGAGCCAGGGACAGTCTGGCATCATAGGTCAGGAATCTAGGGTTACGGTAGAGCATACCTAGCTTTTGGTGAGTTTTCTTTATACTTTGAAGGATGTGTAGGTTAAATTTAAGTTCGTCATCAATGATGGCACCTAGAAGTTTTGTGTGGGAGTCAGGTTGTATGGTGGTGTTATTGGAGGATGAGATGAGAAAGGTAGACTTTAGGTGAGAAAGTGTCCTTGGGAAGAATAACAGGAGTTTGGTTTTCTTGGGGTTTAGGGTAAGTAGATTATCAGCTAGCCATTTTTCCACAGATAGAAAGGTGTCTTGGATGAGTGTGTGAAGGTCAGAGATATTGTTGGAAGTGCAGATGAGAGTTGAATCGTCAGCATATTGGACTAGTACAGATTGTTTGCAGGAGGTATGTAGTTCATTTGTAAAGATGTCGAATAGGAGAGGTCCCAAGATGGAACCTTGAGACACCCCAGTAGTTACTGGGAGGTAGGGTGAGCAGGAGGAGAGCCAACAAACAGATTGCTGTCTATCAGACAGATAACTAGAGAAGAAGGTTAGGGTGGAGGGAGCTAGAATGAGGTTAGAAAGTTTAGTCAGAAGTAGAGGGTGAGAGACAGTGTTGAAGGCTTTTGAGAAGTCAAGGAAGACGCTGGATACCAGAAGGTTTTTGTCTTGGGCTTCGGCTATTGTGTGGAAATGACAGGAGGGCTGTAGAGGTGCTGTGGTTAGGGCGGAAGCCATGTTGGGAGGGTGTGAGGAGGTTATGTTGGAGGAGATAGTTTAGGAGTTGTGAGTGTACACATTTTTCCATAGGTTTGGAGAGAGGATGGCAATTAGATGAAAGTTTGATGGGTCTGTTGAGTCCCCCCCTTTATGCAAGGGGGTAGTGAAGAAGGATTTCCAAATATCTGGTACTGTACCTTCCTGGATAGATCTATTAATTAAGATAGATACTGGATAGGCTATGGATTCTGCAGCTAATTTGAGGAAAGGATGTTGAAGGTTGTCAGAGGAGGGAGAGCAAGGTTTAATCTTCAGAAGGGGTGATTTTATATATGAGGTTGGAACTGGTTTGAAGGAGAAAAGATTACTGTTTTGTGGCTTGGGAGGGATACAGGTGGAGTTTGTGTTGTGGTTTGAGGGTGTACGTTTTTGGACAGTGTCGATGAAGTGTCTATTGAGAAGGGTAGCAGTTTCTAGAGGGCTGCTGTTTTGGGTAAGGGGAGGGATTTGAAGGGGACCTGGGATTGAGAATTTTCTTTAAGGTGGATCAGAATGTCTGTGGATTGATTTTGCAGTTATTTTGGGGAGAGTTATAATATGATTTTTTGTCCTTACAGACATGTCTTTTGACAAGATTCTGAAGTTCTTTGTACTTGTGAAATAGGGAAGGTTGTTTAGTCTTAGTCCAGGCTTTCCAAGTATTGTCACGGTTATGCATGAGCGATTTAGTTTCTTTAGAAAGCCAGGGGGCAAAGTTAGATTTGATTCTAATATGCCTTAGAGGGGCTAGTGAGTTGAGTATATCAAGAAATATGCTATTAAATTTGTGAACAGCATCATTCAGAGGCAGTTGTTTAAGGATGGACCAGTCATTGGTAGAGAGGATAGAGTTGAACTGGGTAGTATTAAAGTTATGTAATTTACGACAGTCTCTATAAGAGTGCGGTTTGTCTGCCTGGGAAGAGTGGCGTAGTATGCTGGTAGGAAGATGGTCATTTAAAGAGTTTGTAAGGTAGTTGGCCTGTGGTAAAGGTTGGGAGAGTTAGGGAGAATCCAGTCTGTGGTTGAAGTGGAACAGGTGTTATTGTGTAGGTAAGTAGGGGATGTTATCAGTTGGTGGAATCCATAGAGGTTGATGCAGAGCTGTGGGGATTTAGTGGAAGGTTTGGTCCAGTCTATGTTAACATCATCTAAGATGACAGTTTCGTAGGGTATGTTGTGAGAGAACCAAGAGAAGATAGATTCTAGGATTGGAATATTATTACCAGGGGGAATATAAATGGAGGCAATGACAAATGTCTTATGGGGGTTTAGATGGCAGTTGAGGATGATGAGTTCAGCTGGGTGGAAATGAGGAGTAGGTGTGGTGATAGTGGAGAGGTTAAGGCTATTTGAATGGAGAATGGCAATACCACCACTCTTTTTGCTGAGTCTGTCACAGCAGTAGATGTTGTAACCAGGTGGCAGTATTTCTTTGTTAGTTATGTGGGGTTTTAGCCAGGTTTCAGATAAGGCTAGGATATGAGGGGTGGTTTGAGCTATCCAAGCATGTAGCTCAGTGATTTTATTAGTGAGGCTTTGTGTATTCAGGGCATAGATAGAAAGGTGTTGTTGAAGAAGGAGTGGAGGGTGGGATGATGTAGGGGTTGACGGGCTGTTGGTGGGTGTAGGGTTATGGGTAGGGGAGGGTGGGCCTGGATTAGGGTGAATATCACCAGTGAGTGCTGGGGACTGAGGTAGGGTGTGGTACTGAGAAAATCTGGTGGTTGCGTTTAGGCTTGGGTTTATAGGAGAGCGGGTAGATGTCAAGTGTAATGAGTTTGTGATAGCAGTGAAATCCCAATTCCCTCCCAGTCAGAGAAGTCAGTCAGTGTTTTGCGACTTGCACTCCCAGGAATCTGAAGTGCTGGAGAATCCAGACTCAGCATTGCATAGCATAGGGCAGTACAAAGAACAAACCTGCACAAAGCTGGAGTCTTACAAACAGAAGTGAAAGGTCATTAATACTATTTAAACAAATCAAAAACTTTAGTAAAAGCACCCGTAGCTCTGCACCTTCACTGCCCTTCATAACACGGAACCAATTAATGAAATCTGGAACACTTGCTAACAGCTTACTAATAATTTTAACTAGGAAGCTCATAGGATGGTTATACGATGTGATACATGTTTACTTATTAAATAGTTCTGTAATGAATTAATATGATTCTATGCTATTTACCATGGATATCAGCTAAACAAATTGCTAACTATAATGCTTAACAGATCCTTTCAGTGTAGAACTTTGAGGAAGATAAACTTTCTAAACCCTAAATGAGAAATGTACCTCACACTGATGTACACTTATACGCACCATATCTCTCACTATCCCCCAAGTAAGAGCTGGCGCCCAGCATCAAGGGAAGTAAGCTATGCGTCCTGTGTTTCCTAGTAACCATACCGCATGTTTTTTTTTTCTGTCTGCTGCAGATTCCACCTTTCAACAACAATAGCTCTTCTGACTGGACAACCTTGTCACAATGTCCTATAGGTCATGGGTTTTTTAACTGCTTCTAAGTGTGAATGGGTATATGCTGGTTGTAAAGATGTCGGCAAAGAAAAGCATTGGTAAACCTGACCCTGAGGTATAAAAAGCTCTAAGTGACTGACTTTTAAGTAAATTCATATACTGTTTAAGCAAACTGCCAATTGTGGCAGTGGCAACTAGTTCTTTATGATGAAATTCGTGGCTGTTTTGTTTCCCGAAATGATTTCACAAGCTGGGTGTTAACCGTGCAGTGATACAATGTTAGTTGAAGTGCATATGTTATTGATTGGTTATTTTATAAGCTGCAGTGGTGCAGAGGTTAGCGTTGTCGCCTCACAGCAAGAGGTTCTCCCGTTCGATTTTTGGCTGGAGCACCTTCTGTGTGGAGTCTGCATGTCCTCCCCATGGTCGATTGACATTAAAGACATGCAGGTAGGTGCGAACGTGAATGGGCGTGCCTTCGTTGAAGGTTGGGTGTCGGGCTGGCAACTCGGCGTGCTGTGGCGACCCCTAACTGGGAAAAGCCAAAAGTCTATTGATTGGTTATTTTATGGGATATAATTTACCTATATGTAACTGAATTTTCACATGAACTTAAATTTGAAATGGTAAATGTTCTGTAAAAATAGGCTGTTATTGTTAACATGTAGTTGTCTGATACGAATAGGAGTTTGACATTCTAGCATATTGTGTTCATTTTAAAAGGTTGCTGTTTAGTTTACTACAACCACTTTAAAGGCAGTCAGTTGCTTCCTTTAACGGCCGCTTCACTGTCTGAAAAGGCTAAACTTTTTATGGTGGAGTACATTTATCAAATCTCGAAATGCATCCGATGTGCATGTACCCTCAAAAGGACCATAGTTAGTACCTCATTACACCTCTCTCTCCAATGAGTCTACTATGCATTTGCATAATTTTATAAAAACAAAAAAATGTTTATTGTTGACCTATTGAACTATATCAGTGTAAAATTGTTACTTAGCTTCTTTTTAATGCAACTTTAACTTTATGCATGTAACCCAACATATGTGAATCGTTTTGTTATAACTGCTATTAAATCAATATTGTTTAAAATTGTACTTGTTTTAAAATGTACTACTGGAGCTTTTCTCCTCGGGTCTCCACTGAAAATGGGCCACAAGCCCAGTTGGATAAACCCGGTTAACAAATGTCAATAAATAAATAAATAAATAATAAAGAAATGTGTACTAGAAAGGAAGGGCAGTGAGGGATTTTGCATGGAAGTGACAGGTTGAAGGTACAAAGTAGTTGCCTGCCCAGGCAGCAGGATTCCCTAAACTTCAGATTTACTGATTATTATGGCAGTGTCGCATCACGAAGGATAATGAGGCTTTAGCGTTTATTTTGCTTTAACAGCCTCACAACAGTCCAGATTTTCGGCTCATATTTTTGGTTTGTCAGTCTTAAAATTTGCGTTTTTTTGGCAAATCACAGGGGTGATCTGAGGATTGATGTTCCTAAAGAATGACATACATTTGAGTTTCAGATTTCAAATCCTTCAGAAAATGCATGTGAAAATAAACCCTGTTACTGTATCAACTTTCTATGAGCAATATTTAAAATGTCTGTATTTTTTTGGGCCATTGTCCACCCATTTTGTCGTGCTTTGTCCAGATATACATTGTGTGTGTGTGTGTGTGTGTGTGTGTGTGTGTGTGTGTGTGTGTGTGTGTGTGTGTGTGTGTGTGTAATGCCCCGCTTAGGTATAACTGGTGGTTAGGTTTACTCAGAGTCAAACCCTGTGCCACAGGTACAAAGAGCAAGAGTCTAAGGTACAGTATTTGACTCTGAGTAACCCTAACTACCCGTTATACCTAACACACACACCTGTTATACCTAACACACACACCCGTTATACCTAACATACACACCAGTTATACATAACACACACACACACACACACACACACACACACACACACACACACACACACACACACACACACACAAACACGTGCATATCTGGATAAAGGTGGACTGTAGAAGTTTATGTAGACTTTTATGATGATAATTCCACAGTAAAAGACCGCCGACCAATGAAGTATACTGAAAACTGTCTTTAATAGACGTGACAAAGATGAAAAAACGAACAGCAATCCAAATAAAATCGAGCGCTTTCGCCTGGTTAATACCAGGCTTTATCAAGATGCATGTTAAGAAAACCCAATGCTTTATATAGTCATTTGCTGATCACCTGACCTGTAATTAATTGGAACAACAGATTTAATCAATTACATTCTTAAAGGTATCTTGAAGTAAAAAGCTTATACTAAAACCTAGTATACGAACAATATCTGTAACATACAATATATTAAAATGCATATAACTCAAAGTAATTTATGTTCATGTACTAATAAGGTATAATTATTAACATATTAAAAAACCTTAAAATTCATACTCAAAATAAAACATCTTAAATTTTCCTATGAAAAACTAACATATACCATTAAGTGCAAGTGCAGAATAAATACAGCTTATAACAATTATAAATTATTAATAATTAATAATTACATATGCAATAAATGTAATGCAGTAAACTGTAATATTTTTTAGTACACTACTAATGCTAATATTATCATTGAGCCCTGGGGGCCTTGTGACATTTAACTTTAATTGCCACAACAGTTCTTTGTATTCCAGTGATGTTTCCCAGTCGCCTCTTGGGTTCTGTATTGCTTGTTCTAAAACCATAAATTTTAACTGCATGTTTGGACATTTTAAGGAGTGCTTATAAAAGGCATTAGTTTCTCTTTTCCAACATCATTTAGTCCCACAGTTGTAATGTCCTGTTGATTTAACTTTAAAATTCCTTGAGGCAATATGCAAGCTGTTGTCATTAATTATATATGAACATTGCTTGCATGCCCCACATTTGTATGTACCTAATCTGGGGTTAGATTGTCAAGTAATATACTAGCTCACTGATGTCTTCCTGTAATGTTAAAACTGGCCAGTACCTTGACACTATTTTTTCAACTTGTAGTGAGTCCTTACTAAAAGTTTGTATAAATACATTATGTGTCTCAAATTGGGCCTCTTGTTGTACATGACTGCTCTTCTCTGCACCTAAACCCAGTAGAGGAAAATATTTATTTCTTCTATTAGTTATAACCTCTTCTGCTAAATTATTAACAAAATAAATTTTTTAAAACATAAATTACTTTGAGTTATATGCATTTTAATATATTGTATGTTACAGATATTGTTCGTATACTAGGTTTTAGTATAAGCTTTTTACTTCAAGATACCTTTAAGAATGTAATTGATTAAATCTGTTGTTCCAATTAATTACAGGTCAGGTGATCAGCAAATGACTATATAAAGCATTGGGTTTTCTTAACATGCATCTTGATAAAGCCTGGCATTAACCAGGCGAAAGCGCTCGATTTTATTTGGATTGCTGTTCGTTTTTTCATCTTTGTCATGTCTATTAAAGACAATTTTCAGTATACTTCGTTGGTCGGTGGTCTTTTACTGTGGAATTATCTCATTTCTAGACTTTTATGATGGAAATGAGTTGGGCAGTTTTGTCATTATTGGTTTATGCATTTTGTTTCATTGCTTATTGAAAAAAATGTTCAAAACAGTAAGTTTAAAACCTGCTTTAACAAGTGTCATGTATTATACAAGAAATATAATTTAATACAATAAGAAGGTATATGTTTTGTGTGCATGGGCTTATGGTTTGAAAACAGCCCAAAGGCAATCTTTATCCACCACTGGCCAGATGCATTTTCTTTGAGTGTGGATTTTAACACTGTTTCAACAAATGTGAGTTTCAAGGGCAGAGGAGTTTTAATGCAAAGTGAGACTGTATTGCTTTGTTTAACAGATGTCTGTTAGTGTCTGTGCTCTAAAATGTAAAATTAAAGTTTTAAATGAAATCCAAATAATCATTGTAGAAATAAAGCAGTATGCACATTGCAGTGTTTATGGTAAATGGGGTGAAATAGCCAAATAATGGGCGATTGGAATGGCTGCAGGGTGGAAGGCTGTGTATGGGTGGGCACCATTTGACCATGATTTTGTGAGGGGGAAGGGCAGAAAACTCAAATACAGTCCCGGGTGGTACAAACTCTAGCTACGCCTCTGATCACTAGGCTATGGAGAATGACTTTTGGAGGTCCTAGCAAACTACAATATCCTTTTGCTAAGATTAGAATGTTGTCGCCATTAAATGCCCTACTTTTACCACAAAACCCACATACTGCAGGTCACCAAAAGCAAAATCCTAAGGCTCATCATCTTCTCCCTTCGTTGTGAACATCATTGCTACACATTTAAAAAAAATGGTTACCATTTACTACAAGGTCTGGGACTCTGGAGCCATATTTTGCTTGTCTGTTCTTCCATTTGCATTTGAAAGTTGGCATCCCACAATCCCATGGGAGTGGGTGGGGTTGCATAATTATGTATGCAACTTTTATGTTAATAAGTGCACAGATTTGTACCTATTTTTCATGTGCCTTTGTCCAGATTTTTGATGTTTTCAGGTTGAGAGGTATGATATGGGAACTCTTTTAGCATTTGTTCTGATGGCGGTATGTATGTTGTATCTTGGGCTAATGGTTCCTATGTTAGTCTACTAGTATCAGTGGAGATGAGCATGCAGCTGCTTTTCTTGTCTTTATGTTAGCCCCATGTGCCCTAAAAGTAGAGTTTTTTTTAAGTATAAGCACAAACATAGTATATGCACATGTGCACATACATATGTATAAAGTGATATCATAGAAGAGAGAACATCCAAGACACAAAATATTAAAAGATTGAAAAAAAAAAAGAACAAAACTAAATAACACTAAACGATTACTTGACCGAAATAGAAAAGATTTATCACAAAGTAAAATAGTCACTCCCTGTGCATGTGTGTGTGTGGGGGGGGGGGGGACAGGCCCCCCACCCCATACTTAAATATATCAGTTTCATAGCTGCATCAACTTGAAAAAAAAATGCAAAATACCCCCAATATGGGAATCAGTGCTTCCCATACATTTCAACTTCTTTATGCAAGAAATCTGCAAAAAGTCCAAAATAAAGCCCAATATCAGGAAAAAAAATCTTTGAATATTATTCTAACTCACTAAAAATGTAATAAAACAACAGGTAGTACAGAAATGTGTACTTTCTAAATAATACAAATTGTGAAATTCCAGTCCCCATTCCTACTGACTGTCACCCTCAGTAACCAGTAAAAAATAAAATGCTTCATGAGGTACATGCCAAAAACATAAAGCAAAATTAATAACAC